>NC_084997.1:3791879-3794379 GCF_963854185.1 Sardina pilchardus
TCTCTCTCTCTCTCTCTCTCTCTCTCTCTCTCTCTCTCTCTCTCTCTCTCTCTCTCTCTCTCCCCCCCTCTCTCCCTCTCTCTCTCTCTCTCTCTCTCTCTCTCTCTCTCTCTCTCTCTCTCTCTCTCCCCCCCTCCCTCTTTCTCTCGCTCACACACAAACACAGTCGGTCTCCTCTTTTCTCTCGATTTCTCATTGAATTGAATCAGATCTCCCCTCCACCCCACCAGTGTCCATCCTATTCTCAATCTCATACTTAATTGTATCTTCACTCTCTTCATTGACTCTGCTTCAATGTTTTGTGTCCTACTGTTGTCTGTTTTGTCTTGTTGTTCATCATATATGTTCACCTCTGCAGCTTGACTGAAGGAGCTTAGGTGGCAGTTTGCTCCTCCAAGTAGCAGTTTGAGGTGCTGTTCATAAATGACTTGAGATGTCCACCAACTCGACTAGCTAACTTTAGGACATGTTTGCCACTGACTAAATGGCAGGAGTGTTGTTCTCTTTTCAGTGGCAAAGGAAAGGGAAAAAAACTCCTTTTAGTGTCTGGGCTTGTTGTCTGTCTCATTTGTAAGAGCTGGTGGCAGGGGACTGTTTTGGCAGGTGCGTCTCTCCCCATTACCCCAGTCTCATTCTTCAGGTGCCGTGAAACGGGCGCCACTTTGTCAAACTATCCTCTGGCAGCCTTTTTTTCTGCTACAGTCCCATGCATTAGGAGTCTAAAAAGCTGCAATTTGCAGTGAAATCAAATGGAAAGTGGCAGGCTAATTCAAACCTGTTATTGGTCATTAAAGGGCCCAAATTGAATAACGCGCAGGAGTGCCGCCGCACCAGGCAGCCCAGCCGTTTCCATGGCGCCCGCCAGGAGGGCTGGTGGCGGCGAAGGGCACAGTGAGACGACCACGCTCGGCGCCCTCACAGCCCGGCCCATCACTTCTAATCAGGCAGAGCGACAGGCAGCCCTCGCCAGCGGGGACCTCACTCTATTAGACGCTCGGCTGCTCGTGGCCACCTCCCCCCAAACACATGTTCCCCATTAAGCAGCATTACCCATGCACTCCTGAGCTGGGTGGCCTGCCCATCCAATGGGAAGTGGGATGCGGACCCCCTCTATCATCCCCAGAGCGGCACCCAGCTGCACCCAGCTGTAGGGGTGCAGTCACCAGCTGTCCACGCCGGACCTCATTGCACCCCCTCGGCAGGACCAGGTAGGTGAGCACACCTGCATCTGGGTCTGTTGTTGTTTATCTCCGTGTATGAGATTCACTAAGGATGACCCATGCCATGCAGCACCCTCACGTGTGTGAGAGAGAGAGAGGTGTGCAGCCAGGGGCCGGTAGCTAGAGGAGGGAAGGTGAAGGTGAAGGTGAAGGTGTGTGTCTGTGCTGAGCTCATCTCCTCTGACCAGCCGTCTATCCGTCTGTGTTAGAGCTCACAGGGACGCGTCCTGACAGCTAGTGCTGGAAACAGCACCTGGGCATCCCTCATATTCTACTCTGTGTCCTCAAGCCATCCGTCTACACCTGCCTCCTCACATCTTACATGTCTGCTCTGTGCCTTACATACACACTCGCACACACACACTCACACACACACACACACTCGCGCACACACACACACACACACACACACACACACACACACACACACACACACACACACACACACACACACACACACACACACACACACACACACAAACACACTCTTCCTCATCCAAGTCTTGTTTCTGCTCTCTCTCCTAAAGCCCCTTCTCTTCCATTCCCTCCTTGTTCTCATCTCCTTTGGACACTTGATCAATGTTTTGCTCCCTCAGAACGGAAGGCCCATTCCCCCTGTGGGCCTGCTGACCAGTGGTAGAGGGTGGTGGAGGGGTCAGAGTCTGGAGTCTAGAGCCGCACCCCTGAGGCGCTCCATAGGCCCCCCACATCAGCCATCTCAGAGGAGACTGTAATCCCCCTCACCCTGTCTGAGCACACGCAGGGCCTCTGCTCCTTTTGTCTGAGCGCTCACTGCCTCTTTGGTAAAGGGATTCATCCCACTAGAGACCGCTCACTTGGACCTGAACACTGATTGAAGTCAGTAGTAAGATATGGACGTCTCAGACATTACTCCCTGTAATAGCATGTCTGTCTAAGAATGTGCTTACTGTTAAAGGTGAGTAGTCAGGCGAGAGTATTCACATTTCCTGATGGTTCTTACCACAACACTGAAAATACAGGGTTTTTTGTTTGTAAGTCAGCATAAATTGGTCAACCTTGAAATCCCCAGTCTCCACCACCAAGGACGAGTCGGTTGGACTGCAGGCATGCTCTGCTCATTTGCATCCCCCCCCCCCCCCCCCCCACTTACACACACACAGAGAGAGAGAGAGAGAGCTCTTGACACCTCAGCCCGAAGCCCTGTGCGGGAGGTAATTTCTCTGCCCTAATGGCTTCTCTCCCCTCCCTAATTCTTCTACCCCCCCCCCCCTCGTGCGCGGGGCCTCTGTCCTTCGCCG
>NC_084997.1:3799379-3899379 GCF_963854185.1 Sardina pilchardus
GGAGATTGAAGTCGATCTCATTGCTGCTTATGAATTCTTGGACAAAAAAAAGGGGGGGGACAGCAGCGGAGGGCAAATCAGAAGTGACAGACCCAGAACGATCCAGGCTCACGGGGAATGGCTTGGCCACGGGCAGTCCTGTGGACATGCACACATGGAGATGAAGAGCCAGGAGCAGAGAGAATAAGAGAGAGGACCGCAGAGCAAAGGGAATGGAGATGTAACGTTAAAGGAATACATTAGGCATTTGGACACGCACAAAAGGAAAGGGGGGGATTTTTCGAGAATCTTCTAGACACCGGGGTGTCAGAAAAGTTTTTAGTTGAGCTCGCCCTGGCAGATGCCCCCACCCAGCTGCCCCCACCCCTCCCAGTTCTGCACTGTTCTCTCGCTTTTTTCAAGATTTCCCACGGAATATTAATCTTTAATATGGTAATAATTGTGGTAGCATATTTGCTGTCACCCACCATTAGGCCAGATTAATTAGCCCATTTAGTTTAGCGTAGGAAAGTGTCGGGCCGTGAGGAATGGTGCAGGCGGGCGAGCAGAAGGGCCGTCATCAGCTCAAGCTGCTTTATCTGCCGTGGGACCGCTCCACTCAGGACCGCTCAGGACCGCTCCGCTCCACTGTGGCACCAGCAGCCCTGAGCTCTCCTGCCGCACCACCCACCACCCGCCACCCACCACCCGCCGCCTGCTCCTCAGCCACCGTTGGAAGATTCTGCCTCATCAGCACTGTTGCCTCTCATCTGGAGTGTGTGTGTGGGGGGGGGGGGTTTGCGACTGTAACTGAAGTGGTGGAAGTCTACACATATATGCTGGGAGGCGGCAGTGCTCTACTGGTTGTTCCAATAGCCACCCTCTTCCCTTTTTGCTCTGATAATGCTCTTATGGAAGCTGAGATCATATGTAACATGATGCAGTTATTTTGCCTTGAATTCACTACTGCAAACCAGGGGTGGAAATAAAAATTTGAAAATGTGAAAATCTATCAGCCATTAGCAGATTTCTGGTCAAATTAACCAGCCACTCAATGTTAAAATATGACTTTGCGTCTGAACTCTACCAGCCACTCTCACATTTTACCAGCATTTGGCTGATGGCTGGTGCTAATTTCCATCCCTGCTGCAAACTCATTTTGATGCCACACTTGGATCTTGGATCTGGAACTAAATGGATACCCAAAAGTGTTGCTGTAAAACTGTGCCATTGTTCTGTTGGTTGCTGGGAGTAATTGTCTGTGTGATAGATTGTGGTTGGGCTGTAAGACTTGCCTTTGGTTTCTCCTTGCAGTGTCCTGAAGTCTTGACCTGTTTTAAGTCAGTTTGGCCCTTCCAACTGCCGGTAGTCCCGCACGTGTGCTACAGTTTACAGTATACCCTGCACATTAAAATAGCTCAACTCCAGTGGGCATTTGTGAGCTAGATGAAGGTCCTATTTCTAAAGGGGGAAGTCAACAGATGGATATGCAGAATAAAGGCAGAAAGCACTTCCCTTTGTATACTGCATATGTACATTTTCCATACCATCTCAATTTCTATTACGTACATACACCATTTCCCTTTGGTGCCATTCTGCATCCATGTCGTCTGGGAACTGAAAGCCTGTTGATGTCGATAGCGGTATATTTTCCCTGCGAGGCAGCCGAAATGAGGTCTAATCGAATGGATATTAAAGTCACAATAGACTGCTCCTGCTATTACGGCCTGTCAGCCGCGGCCCTCTCGCTGGGAGATTAGTTTCCTCTGCTGAATATTTATTCACTTACTGTAGGCTTAACCTCGTCGCCAGCACTTTCTCATTTCCACTCGCTCGCCTCCTCTGCCTGGGCTCTTTATCACTGCCCAACTTGGCCGTCACCCGGCAAAGGCAGCATGCCCATTTAACTTTGTGTGTGTGTGTGTGTCAGGGTGTACACACATGCATTCAGGTTTACATTTACCAAGGTGGATGTGGTAGAATACTGTCTTGTCTCAGACATAAAGATGAGTCAAGTCTTTGTTGGGTGTTTCATGATGTAAAGTCATGTATATTATCGTGTGTGTGTGTGTGTGTGTGTGTGTGTGTGTGTGTGTGTACTGGCCTGATGGTGCTGAGGTGTGTTGTGTGTTGCAGGTCGAGCGGGAGCTCGTCAGGCCCGGGGGCAGCAGAAGCTCTTCAGCATGGATGTTGACGAGGAGGAGAACATGAGTGAGTGTCTTCAACATACACATACACACACACACACACACACACACATACACACACATACTTTAGTAGCCAACTTAACATCACCTACAGCTGCTTGACACTCAGATGTTAACTCATGTGAATTTATAGATGTAAAGAAAATTGGACCTAAATCTTGGTCCTTCACTCTAAATTCAACTCACTAGTTCCTACATGATCAAATGTAAACACAACATAAAATCTTAACGATTGTGAAATGGCTTAATGGCTCTTTCATAGCAAATATCTTTATGACTGAGCTAGTTTACAGCACATCTCCTGTGGCCTTTTCATAACTTGGGCCCGGCTTTAGAAAAGTTCTCACCAACTATGGGGCCCAAGGGAATACGGAAAAGTCACATTTTACTGACACTAACTTTCTGAAGCACACTGTTGGAGAAAAAGTCATTAAAATATCCACCCATATCCATCCATTTTCCTGTTGGAGAACTTAGCACAGTATTTTCTGGTAGAATGCTACCTTCTAGATACCGTCAAAGTTAATAGATATTTTCCCACCGGATTTTGATCAGCCTATAGGAATAGGCCATATTTGATCTGAGCCCTTTGAAAGACTTCATCTGTGGGACATTCAGCACCCAGATGAATAGACATGAATAGACATTTCTGCATTAAAGATGGATGCTGAGACGGCCACGGTGCTGAAACGCCGCCTCCATTGTCAAGTCACTCAGTCCCCTCAGCACAGCCCTGCTGACAATGGGAACGAGCGGCCATTTGTTAAGAGACACACACACACACACACACACACACACACACACACACACACACACACACACACACACACACACACGAGCCCCCCACCTGCGGAAGTGAATCTGACAGGTCCCTATTTAGATTCATCACAGATACAGCACCATGCCGAGCTGTTGCTGCTGTCGCTGAGGCGAGCGCTAACACATCCTAACAAACGGGTGCATAGTGAGCAGCCCATTGCTGTCCATGCCGTGTTGGCTATAGATTATGGATGTTCAGCACGTTAGTCTCTCGGCTTCACCGTCCGCTGTGGGATGGAGTGCACAGCGCTGCAGTAATGTGATGCACACACTGCTCCAAATGGAGCATATCTCTGGGCAGGGCTGGTGCTCGGATGAGCAAGAGGAGGTGGGGGCGGGAGGTGCAAGGGAGCACATTTGTCCGTGGCCCCTGTGGTGCTGGCCTGTCAGTGCGCTGTGGCCGACCCCTTGCTCAGGTGACAAATGTGATCAGATCCACCTGGAGCCCTGGCCCTGGCCAAGCAGAACGCTGACACTATGCTAAAAGGAAGATTACGAGCAGCGCTTCAACCTTCAACAGCAGTCGCAGCCTCGCCAGTGGCTCACCCCAGTCCTCCCTACCCATGTCCTTGTGTGCCTCACCCTAGCTGTAAGCACAGCAACCACACACACTCATGCTCACACTCACGCTCACACACAAACAAATGCACACACAAATCAGAGACAGAGACTACTGCCCCGCAGGTTGTCATGATAATTACCACTCTGAAAGCATAAATTATTCTGTGTGCTGCAAATGACCTGGAGCCTGGCTCTTGCCCCCTCTCTGCCATGGATAATTTAAGTGGCTCCCCAGGAGTGAGAGTGCTGTGGAGGGGCAGGGGGAGCGAGGGGGGCTGATGTGCGCCCCTCTCCTGAGCAGAGAGAGGAGAAGCAGCAGATGGTGCCAGTGATGAAGGAGAACGATAAGGGGAGAGAGGGAGGGAGGGAGGGAGGGAGAGCTGAGCGGATATAGTTGAGCTGAGCAGAGCAGCCATCTCCTCACATGGCCCATATATGGTTGGATGGATGCCAGCAGCATTAGAACAAAGCCCAATAATGTCATGTGAGACATGAAGCATGTGTTCTTGGGCATAGTTATGGCTCTTGTACACATACACACCACTTATTGCCTTGGACGTATGCCTGTTGTGTTTGAACAAAGCACAGAAATGTCACGTCAGGTACATGTGAATGTTTGTGGCTGTCATACACACAAAGCAAGACATGTACTTTCATGTTGGGGATCTGCACTAGCATGCCTCCTGGGTGTGGAATGTGTTGGTGTGATGGCAGGACTGGATGCCCTCCCACTCCTACAGACACACTGTGCCTCCTTCAGCTGCTATGGCAATTTGCCCCTGTGTGAATTTGATTATCTGAATGCCCACCAAAACATATATTATGTATTTTATATCATAGCCACACATCAGATAGCCCTCATGGCATGAAGATGCATCAGATGAGTGACATCCTATGGAGGTGAATGCTTTTGGTGTTCAAAGGAGTGTTATGGTCAGTTGGATTCTAGATTCTAGTAAGCCTACAGGCACACACACCAACAAATAAAGTAGCTGGATAAGCTCACATAATAAATGATTCTCTTTCCCCGCGCTGCTTTCTTGCTCTCATTCTTTCATCTGGTTTCTCCTAAACAAACTCCTGTGCCACACATAGGTTCTGACAGACAGAGAACTCTCCAGAAGGCGCAAAGCCCCTTGCTTCTACAGAACTTGTGGGAAGTTTCCACATTCTTATTTCTTAAGATCTCCTCTCCGCTTTCTCGCTGCTGGGATGTGCCCTCCATTTTAATATGCACGGAAAACGGAGTTAGATGGTGATTATCAGCTACTTTGGGAAGTTCAGGGTTCAGCTCTGTTTTGAAGTTGACAGAATGCCCCCATAGAGCAGCGGAAGAGCTCAGATCTCGTGGCTGAAGCTATCTTATGCAACAGAACTGGGGCATTTGCTCAGCTCTAGTTTGCTACATCAACATGTGTTTTTAGTCTCCAGGAGATTTTTTTCCTCTCTCTCCAACGCTGTAAATGTCAGACAGATAGAGATGGGCTTTGATGAGATGAGAAAGATGTTTGAGAAGCTCTGCTCTGATCTGAAGCCAGGTTCTATCCGTGTTTGTGTTTATGTCTGTGTGTGTGTGTGTGTGCGTGTTTATGTCTGTGTGTGTGTGTGTGTGTGTGTGTGTGTGTGTGTGTGTGTGTGTGTGTGTGTGTGTGTGTGTGTGTGTGTGGGTAATGATTTATTTGGGGTTGTTGTATTCCCTGTCTTTGTATTCTCTGTTCTGTATTCTCTCCATTTCTCTTTGCCTTTTCCCATCATATATCTTTCTCTTTCTCTTTCTCTTTCTCTTTCTCTCTCTCTCTCTCTCTCTCTCTCTCTCTCTCTCTCTCTCTCTCTCTCTCTCTCTCTCTCTCTCTCTCTCTCTTCTCTTTCTCTTTCTCTCTCTCTCTCTCTCTCTCTCTCTCTCTCTCTCTCTCTCTCTCTCTCTCTCTCCTCTGTCTGTCTCCCTCCTCTCATTCTCCTGATGTGTTTTTCCTTTCAGCCCTTCTTCACACTCTGTCCAGCTCTCTTGCCTCCACAAATACCCTCTTCCTCCTCCTCCCCCTCCTCCCCCACCCCTCCTCCCTCCTCCTCTCTCACGGGCGGTTCTCTCTTTACTTGAGCACCGAAAGGAGTAACCTATCTAGCTTTTGCTGGAGGATGTTATAAATGAAAATTTAGCCAAAGTTCCATCAACTTTGTCAACAGAGCATGATGATGTGTGTTCCACTGAATAATTCACTCTGAGGAGTTCTTTCTTTCAAATAGAAGCCCACACCCTGTCCCTATATACATCTGTTGATAGGAATGTTTTATTATACATGAAATAGACACTTTTTTACCAGGTGTTAGGGGAGAACTCATCAAAATAAAATGCGAAGGGATAGAATTTTGAGATTGAGTGAGTGTGCGTGTGTGCGTATGAAAGCGAAAGTGCAGTTGAGACCTGAGGTGTGTATGCAGATTAGCCCCCAGCCTCTCACTTCCATTGTGTTGCGTCTGAATAGCTCAGTCAGCACTAAACACTGCAGCTAATCCAGCTCATCAGGGAGCAGGTCTCACTTTAGCTTCATCGTGGAGTTTAGCATTCCTCCCCTAGTTAGGAGGCCCTGATGCCTTCCTTTATGGAACGCGCACAATGTTATTACTTATCCCTTACAAAGGGGCCTATTCCAGTATATAAGACAGTAGTGAGTAGAAATGCATGGCACTTTGCAAGCGTACATCATTCTAGGTTCTTTTAGTAGAAATTTCCCATATGGTTTCATTCTCATTAGTTTGGGTGTTGAAGAACTCGAAGCATTTAAATTTAGTACGGTGCCATGCACTTTTTCTCTGAGTGTGTAATAAAAATGATTAATATCTCTAAATGAGCCATTAGTTGCGTAGCAAATGCCCAAAGTATACTGCTAATTAAAGCCCAATCATTATGATAATTTAAAATTTCATAGTTCATAATCTTGTCTAATTGTTTTAATTATTCTTTCTGTTCAACTAAAAAGGGTACAGAGCAGTTCCAAAAGTATTTGCCTTTATTAGCTGATGTTGGAATTCAGTAGTCAGAGTTAGGCCCCCCAAGCAAAACTGTTACCCGTCTGTTCCAGAAATAGACCAAAAGCAAAACACAATAACAACAAGGGAGAGGAGGGACACACATCACTTGTTCTGTTACAAAGAGCAATAAAGGAATCTATAAATTTTACATTTACAAGATCCTGCAACGAAGGCGTTGTAAGTTACTCTTTCTGGGCACCGCAGGTTCGTGCAGCACCGACGTAAAGGAAAACCGCAACCTGGACAACGTCTCCTCCAAGGAGGGGGCCGCCGTGGCCGAGCAGCTCCCCAACGGCGGCGCAGGCGGGGGCAGCCGCAAGCGGCCCCTGGAGGAGGGCAATAATGGCCACGCCCACTCCAAGTTCAGGCCCAAGAAGCGCAAGAAAACGCCGGGGCCCGTGCTGCCCAAGAACGCGCTGATGCAGCTGAACGAGATCAAGCCGGGCCTGCAGTACAAGCTGCTGTCGCAGACGGGCCCCGTGCACGCGCCGGTCTTCGTCATGACCGTGGAGGTCAACGGGCAGCAGTTCGAGGGCTCAGGCCCCACCAAGAAGAAGGCCAAGCTGAACGCGGCCGAGAAGGCGCTGCGCTCGTTCGTGCAGTTCCCCAACGCCTCGGAGGCGCACCTGGCCATGGGCCGCACGCTCACGGTCAACACGGACTTCACCTCGGACCAGGCCGACTTCCCCGACATGCTCTTCAACGGCTTCGAGACCCCTGCGCCACCGGAGGACTCCTTCTACCTGGGCTCCAACGGCAACGGCTCGCTGGGTGGGCTGGGCGAGTACCCCATGCCACAGTCCGGTGCGGGCACCAACAGTCTGGCGCAGGCGCCGCTGCCACCCCCCTCCAGCTTCAGCTCGCCCTCCAGCGGCAAGAACCCCGTCATGATCCTCAACGAGCTGCGGCCGGGCCTCAAGTACGAGTTTGTCTCGGAGAGCGGCGAGAGCCACGCAAAGAACTTTGTCATGTCCGTCACGGTGGACGCGCAGACATTTGAGGGTTCGGGCCGCAACAAGAAGCTGGCCAAAGCCCGGGCGGCTCAGGCTGCCCTCTCTGCCCTCTTCAACATGCAGCTGGACCAGACACCTTCCCGCCAGCCCATCCCCAGAGAGGGTCTCCAGCTGCACCTCCCACAGGTAAGAACCCACTCCTCACCCCCTCCTCCCCTTCACCCCAAAAACAGTCAAGAAAGGCCCTAGGCAAGGAACTCCAACCAGACTCTCCAGTCACTCTCAACAAAATGGGAGACAAATTCTTAGACAATCCAGAAACTAGGCCTACTTGTTGCATAATGGATGTTAAGGCATGAAACATCCCTTTTATGTGTTTTACATGCTAAAAAAGTTATACATAGTTGCAAGAAAGTTTCTAGTCTATCAATTATTTACACTGTAGTCAACAAAGCAAATCACAGTCCCAAGAGACATTTTTTTAAAAAACAAGAAAATTGCTGCATTCATATCAGACACTGGAAGTTAACAAGATATTGCACTGACTTTGAAAATGATTTGTTCAAATGGAATTGAGGAGATGAATAGCCCTTGGATCTCTGTGCCTTTAAATGATGCCATTTCATTTGAGGCCTTCAGAGCAGATTAGTGGCGTCCCTATCAATCAGTTTACCACCTCTTTGTCCCTCCATTGATGTGCCTGAACTGCTCGTCTTCTTATCAAAGGCTGGGTGGGCTCCCTGTTAGGCTGCCTTGCCTTGCTCTGTCTTTTTGGCTCTGAAGCAGAGATTGAAAATGAAGATGGATTGATATTAAGTTTGGCCAGGCTTTGAAATGGATGAAACTGAACAATTTGGCAGATCAGTGAAATTCGCTCCTTTTTTTCTGAAGGAGACATCTGTGAGCACATCTCCTCTAATCCCGTGGGTCCTGATAAACCAGCTCTAGGAGAATACGGCAATCTAAATGAACATCTCTGAGCATCACCTGTGTTAAAACAAGACCATTTACTCCAGCACACCTGCCCAGTGTACAGCAGGGCCATGCCAGTGGGCTGTTTTGTCTAGATGGTTTCTCTCTCTCTCTCTCTCTCTCTCTCTCTCTCTCTCTCTCTCTCTCTCTCTCTCTCTGCATGACAGGTCCAGTTAAACTAGCGCACTGTTTAATCTGACACGCGTCATGATCAGATTCCTGTTTGCAGAACATAGTGCCAATAAAGCTTTATCCACGCTCAGATAACAGGAACACATTTCTTTCCCTGGAAGGCAGGAGGGGGGTTGTTTGCGGGCTGGGCAGTTGGGGTGTGAGGGGAATGGAGGTTGCTGTATATAAAGTGTCATCGGCGAATTGATTGTTCCAATGGGTCCAGATACAGGCAGAGGTCAAGGCAAAGCAGCCCATGGCAGATTGACAGCACAGTGGTCCATCACAAAGCACAGGAGCATTGCTTCCCATTTCCCTCTCTATCTGTCTCTGGGGGGCTGGCTTTTCTCCATGCTGCCTCCCCCAGCAGCAGCACCACTGAAGCCTCCCATGGCCCATTTTTTCTCCGCCTGTCACAGATTTGCCCATCTCTCTCTCTCGGCTTCTCCCACGGTAGATGTGGCACCCCCTAATTGACCAATTAATTCTCTGTCTGTTAATATTTATTTAATTTACCTTCAACTGTGCTCAGAGGTGCCCTCCATCGCGTCCCCACTAATTAGAAAAGCATGGAAATGTGCAGTGATGGAGCGCGTAGCAAAATGCCTTCTGGTTGCTTGCAAGCTTTCCTGTTTTTCAGGCGATTCTCCCCCCCCCCCCCCCACCAACATTTGTGTGACGCCCCCCGTCACCAGTGCTGCATTCCCGAGTCAGACTATCAGTCCACATGCAAATGATTCTCAAGTGCTCTGCAACTCCTACTGGACTAATCTCTTTAATTTGCACCCACTCAGCCATTGACGTTTCACTGGGTATAATCATTTTCTGCCATATTAGCAATGGATGAAAAAGAGCGTGAAAGTTAAGGGCACTGTCAAGGGAGAAAAAGCTTTTCACTGGTTTTTGCTTTTTTTGTGGTGTCTCTAGAAATTACATTTATTTTGCCATTTATGTCTTATCTAGGCATTGTTTTTTTTTCCCGGTGCTCATTAAAATGATTTAATTCATCAAAACAAAAAGTAGAAATGGCTAAAATATACCATTACTTCTCTGGAATGGCAACTTTCCAGTGAACTTTCTAGACAGTGATGCCTTGTCTGATGCTGTTTCAGCATGTGTCCTCTATCCTCATTGCCTGTGGAAGAGAGGGCTTAATGTAGCTTGCTTTTGCTCAGCGTGTTTTTCATGGCCGTGTGGTGTCTCAGGTTCTAGCCGACGCAGTCTCCCGTCTGGTGGTGGACAAGTTCAGTGAGCTGACAGACAACTTCACATCCCCCCACGCACGGCGGAAAGTTCTGGCAGGGGTCGTCATGACAACAGGTACGCTTTGCTTCCTCATCTAATGGCTAGGTTCAGTGGTCTGCAGTCTGGCTGCGAAACAGCATCCTGGCCAAGCAGCGAGGAAATGGCTAACAAAAGAAATCAGTGAAGCACAATGGAGTTTAAGTAACCAGATGACCTGTTAAAGTTAATGTTGTGAGTGTTGTGATAAATGGGTAAGCAATGTGTAAGCTTTGCTGAAGCTCCCCCCCCCCCCCCCTCCTCTCCTCTCCCCCAGGCACTGATGTGAAAGAGGCCCAGGTGATCTGCGTCTCCACGGGGACCAAGTGTATAAACGGCGAGTACATGAGTGACCGCGGCCTGGCGCTTAACGACTGCCACGCTGAGATCATCGCCCGCCGCTCGCTCATCCGCTACCTTTACACACAGCTGGAGTTCTTCCTCTGGTAAGAGCACAGTGGGGAGCAAAGCTGTGTGTGCATTCCTGTCCTGTGTTTCATGCTAGTTGTTGCACATCGCTCATGTTGAAAGAGCTCCTCTTCCAAGTTCGAATGTAGGACAGTGTCATCATTAAAAACCATCGCCCATTGGTTTGTATAGGAGCGCGCTGACTTTTTGGAAAATTGGCTTATTGGAGTTACAGAAGAGCTTACTCCTCAAAAAGTTGGCGTGTTCCTTAAGGTGAGATGAACTTGTTTTGATTGCTGGAGCGTTGTTCCCCCCCAGTGCCAGTAAAGAGGACCAGCAGAAGTCCATCTTCACGCGGTGTGACAAGCACGGCTACAGACTGAAGGACAACGTGCAGTTCCACCTCTACATCAGCACCTCGCCCTGCGGAGACGCCCGCATCTTCTCCCCTCACGAGGCCGGGGTCGAGGGTAGGAACACGCCGCCTACCCACTACACTCACTGCTGGACTTAGGGCACACACGTTTGAGTTAACAATGAACACACACACACACACACACATGTTTAATACTCAACACATTAAGGATAATCAAAACATCTGCGTCTCCATATTTGCATGCTCCCTATGATGGCTGAAACAGAGCAGAATTTTGCCTCCTTTTTTTCCAGCCCCCCTAACTGCATTCCCCTTACCAGGTTCTTATGGACATGACCTAAACTTCCAAATAGCAGAGTTATTAGTTTACAGTTATATCCATGTTGGTGAATATGACTTACCATTGACTGATATTTCAAAAGTTTGGAATAGTAGCACTTATAGTCCATATACAGGTCAAAACAGCAGCCCACCTCAAAGATAAGTACAGATCATATAGTCTCGTTTGCAATTACAATGTCACACACACACACACACACACACACACACACGCACACACACATATATACACACAGACACACACACACACACACACACACACACACACACACACACACACACACACACACACACACACACACACAGAGAGAGAGAGAGCAGACCGGTAGAATATAATCACAGTGCTCTGCTTTCATGTACCTTATTTCCTGGTCTTTTATGCTGTAGACTGTGCCGTGTTGAGTCTGTTGTACAGCCTATTGTATGATTCACCTGCTTGGAACAATCCAGCGCTTTTGGCTCTGTACAAAACAACAGCTGTTGTAGCAACCTCTGGAGCATCGTACACAACAGAGCTCCATTTGAGCCTTTCACATTCCATTTGATTGTCTGACTGGCTGTTATTCATGCATCAAGAGGGAAAAAAAGAAAGTTCAGCCTCCAACACTCATAATCGAATTGAGTTAATTTGTCATGTTTGCATTCATATGATTAGTCTCTTTTAATTAAGCTTTCATTCAGATGTCCAGCTGCTTGTAACAAACAAATTCTCTCCATCGTTTTAATTAGCTGGAAAGCTCGGTCTCGTTTCCCTGTAGTTGATTACCCCCTGCTAGAGTGTCGTATTTGAGTCATTTGTGCTGCGGCTGAGCTCCATCATAGAGGGCCATGCTTCTGCCGTGCTAGTCCATCACAGAGCCGCAACAGTCCCACGAGCGTGCGCTGGCCATTCGTCTTTAGATTGATGGAGCCCACTGGGCTGTGAATCCCAAGGAATTGTGAAAGTACTGCCAGGCTCATATTTCCAGCCTCGGAGAGCCCCGCACATCCCAGCGGCAGCTTTCTCTTTCTCACTGCTCACTGCTCCTTCTCTTCCGTCCACAGACCAAGGGGACCGGCACCCCAACCGCAAGGCCCGAGGGCAGCTGCGCACCAAGATCGAGTCAGGAGAGGGCACCATTCCTGTGCGCTCCAGCAACACCATCCAGACGTGGGACGGTGTCCTTCAGGGTGAGAGGCTGCTCACCATGTCCTGCAGCGACAAGATAGCCAGGTGAGAGCCAGTCCTCACACACACAACCTCACACACACTCACACCATTTCCTCCCACACACCTCTAACCTTGTCTGAACCAACACAAGAACATCATGGTTTGATAATTGATCATGATTTCAAAGTCTTTAGATACTGCGTCCGGTTACCAGATAGATAAATGTTGTGCTCCAAGTGAAGGATGATTTCCAGGATGCGTGTTGAAAAACTAGGACAACTCTGAGTTCACCGACGAGAGCTTTTCTTCTGCTAGAGATGTCGGCCCCCAGTGCTGTGTGCTCTCAGCAGGCTGCATTCACCCAGGGCTTAGCACAACACCCAGGGACGACCTGTCACTGATAGCCCGCCCCAGCTCAACTCAGCTCAGCCCGGCTCACGCACGCAGGCACGCAGGCATACAGGCAGCAGCACTAACCAGCGTGTTCCATTACTCTGAGCCGCCGCGGCATCCAGCCCAGCACGGCGACGCTCCCCAGCCAGAGATAAGGAGGTGTCAGCCAGCTGGGGTGGAGAGGCGGGGGTGGAGGCGTGTGCGTGCGTGTGTGTGTGTGTGCGTGTGTGTGTGTGCGTGTGTGTGTGTGAGAGAGGGCTGGGGTGGTGGTGGGGGTAGAGGGGGTTTGAGGGGGGCTCTGTCAGTGCTAATGGGAGAATGTCGCTGGCTGACACCAGCCTGCTGTTTATCTATTTACCCCCTCGGCCGCCCCCACCCCCACCCCCACCCCCGTAGTCTCCACCCGTCACTCAGCACCACCCCCCCCTGCCTGGCTGACAAGAGGCGAATGGTGATTAAACCACAGACAGGCGGGAAAAAGCATCTTTTGCTGGTGTTTGATGGGCGACTCGCCATATTAATCAGAGCAGGCTGTGCCCGTGATGAACGGGTACCAGGCACTGACCCATGCTTCTCCGTGGCTCACTGTATATTAACCTTGTTTATTGATGCCTGCTTTCCCTCAGCACTACGGCTGCATTTCATTGTAAATGTGCAGCACTTAGAAGATTTTATTGTTTCCTAGATAATCTTCTATTTTCATGCACCATTTCAATTCAATGCGAGATAATACGCTCCTGCGTTGCAATGAGACACCCAATCATTTCCACATCTGGTTGAGCTGCCAGGAGGACTCTAATAGATTTTCTGCTCAGGCGGCTCTGCGGCTCCAGTCCGACTCTGGTCCGAACTCAGCCGCATCCCCGCCGCAGCCCACCGCATCCATGCCGCTCCGCGCTTTTATAGCCGCGGCTCAAGGAGAGGGCATCACTCAGGTGCTGACAGATGGCACAGAGGAGCTGCCACTGGCTGTGCCATTCTCCCAGGCTACTGAGGCACCCACACGCACATTCACTCTGACATGCTGTCTGCCCCGGCCCTCTCGTGCGTCGGGTAAGAGAGTGGGGAAAGTGAGGGGCCGCTTCCGAAATGTCGTCTCCAAGAAGACGGTTGTTGAGCGAGGGGACAAACGCGGAGGGTGCAGACCTGCTAGAGAGCTTCCCTGCCTCTACTTTGAAGTGAGTTCTCTAGCTCAGAATAACCACCATCCAGTCCTCCCACTGCTCCCCAGTTCCTCACTGAATTATTAACCTCGCCGCCAGCCTTTAGAAAGGCAAAAAGTGGCCATCAGAGCCTGATCCAGTCAGCTTTGTTATTCACTACCCCCTCACCCCCCTCTTGCTCTCTCTCTCCCTGCCTCCTTTGATTATGCACGCGGCTAACAGCAAGTGACTGCAAATAGGACTCCTAAAGGAGGGGGGGGGGGGGGGGGGGGGCTCCACTTCCGCAGCCCTAATGAAAAATCCCACTCATTAGCAATATCCGGTTGTGAGCAGCAGGTTGTTAAGAGTGGATGATTGGCTGGACCCTGGAGAACGGCACCAATCACTCGAGCGTCTCGGTCCTTGTCCACTCCAGCAGGTGTGGGCTGGGGTGAGATAGCAGCTCTCTCCTCTCACTCATGCAGGGGCTTGATTAGACCTTTGATTGTGCGACCCAGAAAGACCAAGCCCTGCTGGGGCACGTCTGGGATTTGTAAAGCCCCAAATTGAACAGGAGGTTGGGGGGGTGGGGGGGGGGGGGGATCTCCGCTAATGAAACAAGTCCTATTTTTCCGTCATTTCTTTTTCCCTGCTCAGAAGCATGTAGGACCAAGCCCTGTGGCCATCAGGGCTGCCTTATTGCTTCATGTGCGCTCTACTGACGAGAACCCATGTCTCAATTTCACACAGTCGCAGCTCACCTCACACCCATGCTCCCAGCTAGATTGAACTTGTTATGAGGTGTGATTTCATCAGTGTTGTCTTCAAATTGTCTGTGTTTCACCACACGTCATAATGCACCTCATAAAGAAAAACAGGGGAAAATATTTCAAAAATACATCTTGAATGATTGACTTGACTTGCACTCAAGGAAAAAACAAACACAAATAAGAAATACAATATAGCCTGGGTATGTACTTGTTAAAATCAGCAATTAAAGAAAACAAGGCTCCACACAGATGTGTCAGAAAGTGTGTGTAGCGAGCTCGAGTAGTGACTGCCAGATGTGTGTGTCCTGGCTGCAGGTGGAACGTGGTGGGGATCCAGGGCTCTCTGATGAGCTACTTCTCCGAGCCCATCTACTTCTCCAGCATCATCCTGGGCAGCCTGTACCACGCAGACCACCTGTCACGCGCCATGTACCAGCGCATCGCCGACATCGAGGACCTGCCACAGCAGTTCACCCTCAACCGGCCTCTCCTCAGCGGTGAGCCCCCCCAACACACACACACACACACACACACGCACACATACATGCAAACTGAGTCACCGACACCACAGAATTGTCTGGAAATAAATGAGTGTTTTTTAGTTCTGTGATAGCTGTAGGAACTGCCTTGTCTCAGAGTATCTACATTGTCTTGGGTGGGTGCAGTTGCAAGAGAAACATTTGTTTTTCCTCCTTTTCTCTCCAGTGAGCAATGATGACAGCCTTGTGCACAATTCCGATTGGGACAAGTTAGAGTGATTCTCTCCTCCCCCTCCCTCCTTGACATCTTTAATATTTCGTTTGATGTGATGTATCTTCTGAACATCTGTGAGAATAATTGAGCCGAGTCTCTTTGTTGGAGGGACATCTGTTATAAGTCCTAATCAGACACTGTTTACTCTCTATTCTACCGTTTCACTCCATTTCATCACTTTCCGGATGGAATATGGAAAGTTTCTAACATAGCCAACATTTTAATATGATTTACCTTTACCCTATATAATGCCCTCTTGATCTAGTGCTGTTTAGTGCTTCTGTAATATGGCAGTTATATTTACTTTAATGTACACTAAATAGTCATCCCAGTACTAGTACTTTAATCTACACTAAATAGTCATCCCAGTACTGCTACTTTAATCTACACAAAAATAAAGTCATCCCAGTACTAGTACTTTAATCTACACTAAATAAAGTCATCCCAGTACTGCTACTTTAATCTACACAAAAATAAAGTCATCCCAGTACTAGTACTTTAATCTACACTAAATAAAGTCATCCCTGTACAGCTACTTTAATCTACACCAAATAAAGTCATCCCAGCACTAGTACTTTAATCTACACTAAATAAAGTCATCCCAGTACTACTACTTTAATGTGCACTAAATAAAGTCATCCCAGCACTAGTACTTTAATCTACACTAAATAAAGTCATCCCAGTACTACTACTTTAATGTGCACTAAATAAAGTCATCCTAGTACTAGCGGTCTTGTTTCCACGAGGCATGTGTTGTTGTTTTCCATAATAGTCATTCCTAGCTTTTCCCTGTGTTCCAGCCATGATCCCTGCTCTTTCTCAGCTTTAGGTAAAGGGATAATGTGGAGTGCAATTAACCTTTTCCGCTTTAGAGGTTTTTAGTGGGGCTTACATGGCCACTTACCACCCTGCCTCCTAAATCATAATCCCCAGAGCTAATGGCTCTCAGCCCTAATGTGCTCCTGCATGCTGCGGCGATGGGCCACTCCAGACGCCAAACTTTTAAAGCCCTCCTCACTACTTGAGTTATCTAAGCATGATTTACGGAGCCAATTTTCTTTTCACTTACTCGAGGCCATCTACTGGCCTCTGCCTCTGCCTGGTGCAATGTGCGATTTCAACTTATCACTGTCACAATTAGGCACTCAAGCAATTTTCCAAATGGTTCTTGCATATTTATTTACTTGTTCTTTCATTTATCCCAAAATGTCAGAAAAATGATCAGTGGATTTGTTGTGAGAGAAGAGGATTCAGAGCTGGGTTCTGGTAGTGGCTCAGCCTCTGAGTGTGTGTGTGGTTCATAAGCAGGAGCTGAGTTTGTGTTCTCCCCCTTGTTAGGCATCAGTAATGCTGAGGCTCGGCAACCAGGGAAGGCCCCCAACTTCAGCGTGAACTGGACAGTGGGGGACCAGGCCTTAGAGGTGATCAACGCCACCACGGGCAAGGATGACATGGGCCGACCCTCTCGCCTTTGCAAACATGCCCTCTACAGTCGCTGGATGAGGCTCTACAATAAGGTACAGTGGTAGCAGCAATACACTTCAAACCCAAGACTAGGAAAATGGCTTGTAGGAAAATGTTTCTTAGACAATAGACAAAGAAAATGTCTTCGATACATTGTCCCAAGCAATTCATAGACATAACACTCATGAAATGGAATGGAAATAGCTATTATTGTGTACACCTCTGCCATGTTTCGGAAGTCTCACTAAATCCCTGTCCTACTTCCAGCTGCTGGCGACGCTACGGATCAAAGTGTCCAAGCCCAGCTCGTACCACGACGCTAAGCAGGCAGTAGAGGAGTACCACGCAGCCAAGCAGGCGCTCATCAAAGCCTTCCACAAAGCGGGTCTGGGGGCCTGGGTGAAAAAGCCCATAGAACAGGACCAGTTCTCCCTCAACTCCTGAAGTGGAGCGCGGGCTTCATCAGGGGAGCGGGGAAGAGACCTGAACGCAACCAGCTGTCGAGACTTTTGCTTGATCTGTGTCTACGTTTGTGTGCGCGAGTGCGTGTGACTACTTGTGTGTACGTGTCCCACCCGACCACGACCAACCGTCCGTATCACTTCTCACTCTTCGCACCGGTGATGTCGTCATCTAACCCCCTACCCACCCTTTTTTATTTTTAAATCTATGATGTCGGTCGATTTTTATTTAAAAGAACAGATGATTTAGGTTTTAAATGAATGACTTTCAACAGGGAGTTTCACTCATGTACAACTGGAATTTATGGCCCTGCCTTGGGCAACAATGTTTCTGTGTTTATTGTTTTGTTTTGTTGTTTTATACTTTGAGATGTTCATATTGTGAAACAAACGGTAAAAAGACAGAAAAAAACACAACAGGACGAGTATCCGATACTTCAGAAACTACCAAGAAACACACTGGTGCCAACCATGTGCCCATCACAACAACTGGGTCTGCTCGGACCCATGGCTGTGGGCAGCTGAGGCTGTGCTTATTGGTGTTGAGTCCATGTTCCAGCCTTCTCAAGTCACATCAGGTTCACAATGAAGACAAACAGGAAAAAAAACAACCTCATTATGTCGACTCCGCATACTGCTGTCACCTGGGTAATTTTCTATGCTTACAGATTTCAGAGAATTTCTTATGGCATGTTTTCTTTTTTTACAGAACAAAAAAAGATCCCTTCTGTGCTATCCTCTCTCCCTTCTTTAATGGTTTCCTTACAGCTGATCTGATGTAGCATACCTTTGAGATCTGGTGAACACTTCTACTGTTGTCTATGTGATTTGTTCATTTGCATTCATTTAATGTTAAGTGGGAGAGGTTATAGGGAAACTCAGAAATCAATTCTTCCCTTTAAAACCACTCGGTCTAAAACCGTTGGAAAATAATCACAGTGACTACATTTCTCATGATTATTTGACTTTTAATGGTTAATATACTGAAGAGGTGACTAAAAGTGTTGCGATCTGGTGTAATCGTCACTGTGTCAAAACAGATGCAACTGAAGTGAATTGCTCTCATTTTAGAAAACAAAGGAAAGTAGGAAAAAAGTTACACCGTGCTTTCAGCTCCAAAAATGTCAGATGCATGTTTCTTGTATTGTGGAGCAGCTTTTTTTCTTTGTAAGGCATTGCTCACTCTCTTACCCGGGAGGTTTACTTATAGCATCATGTAAATGGACGAAAATGTCTAGATTAAAAACACAGCAAGTGTCTAGTTTTGTTGACACAAAGCTATGAACTTACTTTAAGATGCACGACACCTTGTTTTCTTTTTTGTTTTAATAAGAGGTCTCCCTTAAATAGCCACCCCTGCTAACATATTGTGTGTATTTTCCTACGTTGTAGACATTTGTTTGTCATTTAACACGTGGCAAGCTTGAGAACAGGGCATTCTGGTGTGTGGAGAAGGCAGTCCCTTCTCAGATGAATGTGTGAGTTTGTAAGTGATGCATGTTTCTTGTTGACTAAAGCCATCTCTTTGCATGGGAGAAGTTTTAAGATTAGGGTGGGATTCGGGAAAGGGGAGGGAGGGAGTTATTTAATTTTAACAACAAAAAAAAAACTATGGCTTGCTTTTGAAGATTTTCCTTTTAAAGGATTTTAATGCCAGCATTCTTCTGCACAGGCAGGCTCATCTCCATGTCCTCTGTTGTGTTTATCTGAGCATTGCGCTGGGAAGAACAGGTGCACAGCCACTTGTGAATCCATCTCCATCCATCCGTCATACTCCCAGTGTGCTAATCTCTTAACATCCAAATGATCACGGATGCCACTGGGGGATGATATTTTACCATCAATGTTTCCTTTAACATACTTTCTTATCTTACTGAGGAAAAGTGAGGTGGATATGACTTGATATTTTGGTACAAAACTGCAGTAGACCCCAGCAGTATGTTGCAGCAAGAATGGTCTGAGCCATGCCCTGTCTTGATCATGTGTATGTGTATGTGCACGTGTGTGTGTGTGTGTGTGTGTGTGTGTGTGAGTCCATCTGGGTGCACCTGCTGCTGAGCCCAATAGACTCTCTGTAGAGACGTCATGGCAACATGACTTTGGAGATTGCTGTTGAATCTTCACCAAAGATGATGTCATTATTTTTCCATGCAGGGAGAGTGCTTTGTCTTTGTGTGCAAAAGGAAATGAGAGTGTTATTTTTTAAGATCATGGGTAACCGATGTAATGATTGATAGGTTTGTATTACAGTATGTTGTCATTGACATTTTTTTGTATGTGCATTCACATGTAGGCTTTTAATTTGTACAAATTAACTCCATTCAATTCCAGCTTGAAGGTGGAATCTGTTGTTCTGTTGCTTCAATATTTCTGAACCTGTCAATTTACACTTGTAAATATTGTGAGCCTAGCTGAAACTGTCTTGATGAATATTCTGCATACATTGTAATCAGTGGTACAGTAGAAAACCAGGCTTCCCGTGAGATCATCATGACCCTGGACATTTCCAACTCTCAATCAGTTTGTTTTAATCACCTCTTGGGTGAAGAAACCTGCTGTCATTTGAACCTCTTCATTTATCCACATTTTGTTTAGATTTGGGTTTTTTCTAAACACCTCTAAATGGCCTGCTTTCCCAAAGAGAGGACGTGCTCTCCATGAAGTAGCGCAGCATACTGTTTAACTGCCACATCCCACTGGTGATGGCTGCCAGAGGCCGTGCCCTTGTGCGTGTGACCCCTGCGGGGGCCCGGCCCTGTGTGGCCACGTGCTGCGCTGCGCTGCGGGCCCGGTGATGGATGAGCGTGCTGGGCTGCAGCGTGGCTCCGAGGGCCTGGAGCTTTTTTTCCTGGAGGGCGGGAACAGGGTGGCTTGACCTGGCCTTCCTCCCGTCCAGCTCCACTCCGTCCTGAGATGATGAAGGATGATGGGGGGGACGAGGTCACCCCACAAAACCAGTCCAGACACGCAGCTCCGCAAACGTCCAAGAGCACTGCGCTCCCTCCTTTACAAATGTTCTACTCCCCGTTGTGAAGCCATTTTTAGAGCAGCTTCTTGTTGTATTTTTGTGCTTTTGTTTTGGTTCTGTTTTTAATGCTCTCCACCCATTACCTTTGCTCATTCCATATGAACAGATGATCGTCAGTGAGCTACATTTCCAATGCTCGCTTGCTTCCATCATTTTCTTTGACTGCACAAGATGTCAATGGATGATGTCATGACTACAGACCACGTGCTATGTGGCGTGGGACTTGTAAAACAGAGTTATTTTATTATTATTTCTTCTGGTGCCGAGCTACTTTCCAGCCAAGAGTCCAGACTTCTGTCTTAGTGATCTTGTCCTGGTCCCGCCAGTCCTTCTGACCATGTTGTAATTTAGTAACTGTACTGTGGGACGTGGTCATGATCTAGCTTCACCGCTGGGTCAACACTCTCTCTCTCCAACTCTTTCTCTCTCCTTCTCCCTCTCGCTCTCCCACCTCTTTCTCTCTCTCTCTCTATCTCTCTCTCTCCATTCCCCGTATCTCAAAGTCAGTCCTTTCCCCCACTCTTTCTCCCCCCCTCTCTCTCTTTCTCTTGGTCCTCTGTAATGTTCACAAAATTGGCCACCTGCATGATCTCCCACACTGAAGCTGCACCCAGCATGACGACATACTTTTAAAGGACTTGTATGTAGAAAATGGGAAAATAGATCTATATATATACAAATGAACAAAAAGAAATAAATGAGATCTTAGTTTATGTTTGTATATTTGTGTCATTATTTCTTTGATGTGTACAAGAGAGAACCCCTGTGAATATGATACAGCTTTCATGTTTCAACACAAAGGTATGTGTATATCCCACACACTGGTTGTTCTGTCAACAATTGCTTTGTAAGATTCAGATATATTGTCATTAAAGTACAAAGACAACGAAATGCAGTTTGTGTCTAACCAGAAATGCAAAAAAAAAACCCAGAATAGTGCAATGTGATGTACAAAGTGTGGACAGGATAGTGCAGTGTAGACCGTAGCCTATATTGTGGGTTGACAAAAGGTCGTTTACAGCGATGAAATGAAATGAATGTGCAGTGTATCAGCATTAACCTTATAAGAGCAGACTATGAATAATAGAATGACCAACAGCATTTTGTTGTCTAACTGCGTTTTGCTATCTTGGCAGTTATACTCTGCACAATGACAATAACGTTGAATCTAATCTAAATACAATATGTTATAAGAGAAACAGAATAAATATGGATATTCAGACATTAAAATCCATATAGACCGATATGTGCAGTGGGGTAACAGTACCAATATAGTACAGAAACCGAGTAAGAATGAGTGTATGTGCAGAATGAAGAGCAGTAGAATATGGCTTTGTTGCCAATTGTCTGGGGAATGTTGATGGGCAGAAGTCTGCACAATGTCCTCCTTGCAGTTCTTTGGGGGGCGGGGCGGTGACTGTCTCAGGGAAGAAGCTTCCTCTGTGGTTGGGGTTAGAACAGTTGTGTGTGTGCTAGCTTTAGACTTCCTGAAGTCCACAATTGGCTCTTTGGTCCTCTTGGTGTTGAGAGCCAGGTTGTTGTCAGTGCACCACAATGTTACTGTAGGTGCTGGACCTCCTCCCTGTCGGCCCTCTCATCATTGTTGCTGATGAGACCAATCACCGTAGAGTCATCTGCAAACTTGACAATGGTGTCAGAGCCATGTACAGGTGTGCAGTTGTAGGTAAAGGAGATGGCTCTGCACACACCCCTGTGGTACGCCAGCGTTCAGAATAATGGTTGAGGAAGTGTGGTTATCTAACCTACCAGACAGGTCTGTTGGTTATGAAGCACATTACAGAACTGCTTTATTTTCTCATTAGGACATGCAGGAGTGCTGTATGTGGAGACAGAAAAAGCATGTTCCAGTATGCAAATTTGTACTAATAACCACCTCCGGGACTGCTGCTAAGTCTGCACCCAGTGGAGGATACTAGCCGGTATCAATAGTTCAGCTTCTCTGCAGAGGTGCAACTCTGAAATGAAACTCATCCCAGAGATGCTTATTCATCACAAGCGCGGCGCTCCCCAGTCCCCTGCCACATCCTCCCCCAGCTCATTCCCTCTTGTTAGCGCTGGAGCGCCCAGTGCTCTGCTCCTCCCAGTGTGCAGTGCAGTGAAGCTCTGATGCAGCAGTATACAAGAGCAGCATCAGAGGAGTGGTGAGTCACTAGCGCCCTTCCTCTGTCGGGGCTCTTCTGTCAGAAACTGTACCTCCACAGAGGCAGTGTAGCCTTAGCCTACTGCCACTTTTCCCTCCTGGGACTTTGCCATACAGTAGAAATGGACATGTTGACAGATGTGTATACAGTATGCGCTTCCCCGAGCCTTGTGGAACATGGGCTAATGGTGCCACCCCAGTGACTTGTGTTTCCCAGGCTCCTGATTCAGTTGTGTGGGAGTGCTTGTAGCCCAGATCAATAATGCATTAATGCTGTGGTGTGTCTGAGCCTGTGGATCTCCCACAGTCAGACTCCCTCTCCTCCCTCTAATGCCAGCGGAGGCTGCCTCCCTTAAGCATGTGATGTTCCACTCCATGTGTTGATGATGCATAATTTAGATCCTCCCTTCTTTTTCACGCTCTCTCTCTCCCCTCTCTCTTTCCCTTTGCCCCTTTCTCCTTTCCCCTCCCACCATCTTCCCTCTTTCCCCTTCATCATGACTAGAGAGGGAATTATTCACAGAGCCCTCAGAGGACCGCAGAGAGAGGGAGAGAGAGAGGGAGAGAGGAGTGCTCTGGAGAAGCGAGTGGGTGGGAGAAGTTTCACAGTGCCACAGAGAGGAGCAGAACTTTTCAGCTCATCAGTGGAAGGCAGCATTGCCGCCTGTCTCCAGCCCTCTCCCTCCGCACCACACCACACTGCTCCACCGCCATCTCACTGCCTCCTCTACCTCCACCATGACACACATTATTTAATACAAACACACACACACTTACAGTGTGTCTGTCTACAGCATCCTGATTCACTTAGCTATTCATATTTAAGCCCAACTGTAATAAAAAATGCATCTTTGACTGGAGATTGATCCAAAGTTTTGGAGCACTCACTTCCATATTAACTTGTAATGAGTAACGACTCCAGTACTAATAATTCAAACTTTCTTGGCCACATCACATTTTTATTTTAGGAGCTCTGCCCGTGCCACAGCATGGAGAAGTTCTGAACTCCAGCATGATGTATGTCGATTGAGACAGGGCTGAATATGCCGTCTCAAGCAACTGCTCCAGCCAATTAGCGTAATGATAATGGGCCAAGTCACGGGGCATGATGGCATTTCATATGGGCTACTCAGCACCACCCACCCCGCGCCTCCTGTCTGCTCCGGCACCAGCGTGGCTGCTGATGGGAGCATGTCTGCCATGTTTGGTCCCTGGAGGGTGGCTGTGTGACTCGTCTCAGTCATTACGCTGATCTGGAGCAGGAGGCGCTGCTGGCAGATCCTTGGGCAGATGGGCAGAGGAGGAAGGCTAGGAGGCTGCTCCTCTACTCAACTCTCATCAGCTCCATGCCCCATCAGTGGAGGCAGGTGAGACGGCAGCACATCCGGAGACAAATCCCCAGAGACAGTGCGCAGACACACAGGGAACAGGGGGTTTGTATTGCGTAGTATTTTATTCCCATCGCTCCTTTGGGTTTTCCTTCTCTGTAACTCCAGACTTAATGCAAATATCTTCCTTAGACTCTTTAATCTAGAACCTCTTTTTACTGCAGTTTCAAACTGAAATGGGCTACAGGAGCCACAGTGGGTGTATTGAACAGCATTGCAATCACTTCCCTTTCAGGTTGAGTGTGCTCTGAGGAGCAGCACTGCCCTCAGCTCCCCTCTGGGTCCCGCGGCTATGAGAGGCCAGTGGTGGCTCCCCGTCCTCGTCCATCATGCCTGTGACAGGAGCAGCTCCATGCTGACTCAGGGCTGCTAAATAGCGCAGGACTCTGGCCATGGCGTCTCTCCATGGGACCTGTGGCCTTGGCACCTTCACTAACTCTCCAGACCAATGAAGCAGTAATCTACCAAAGACATCCCACCATGACTGGGCATATTTCTGCTTCATTCGGGCTAACTCAGTGGAGATGCCCTCCTTGCTACCTAAAACTTGGTAAGCAAAAGAAGAAACGAGCAAAGATAGGGATGGTACTGAATTAGTAATTCATGGTTTACTAAATGTTTGTTTGTTCATAATACGTTTTGGAAGTGTTTTCACAGATGACTTTTACATCACACCAAATACCAGTTTCTGAGCTGCAAGAGAAGCTGAAGTACCCAGAATGCCCCATGATTTTCTCCTTGGGCATACACCTGTTAAAATCCACTAACTAATGAAAATGTATAAGTTTGTAACTGAAAATGGATTCAAGGATGGATTTATTTGATGGAAACTCCAAAATAACAGTCTACTGTATGTGACCGTAGGAGAGAGAAAACAATGCAGTTTATTGCACAATCAGCAGCATGTACTGTATAAACATGGCTTGAGCTGAGTAGCTGAGGATGAGGTGTAAAGCTTGATAACTTGTACCATGGCTACATACAATATTCTATCATTCTACTGATGGACTATTTAATGGCATATTAGTGTAGGTGATCTGTGTCAAAGAAATGTGACCTACAGAACCTCCAGGCAGACTCTCCTGTACCTTAAGTGCTCATATTCACATTGTTATGCGCACCAACTATTCTATGCACAAAATACCACTGCATTTATACTGATTTGAAGGGAGGTTACAATGGGAATACAGTGTTGGAAATACTTGCCTGATTTGTTCAAGATGTCAGTCCACTTCACTGTATTCATCTTGCTACACTGACCACATCAGAGCTAAACTTGTAATACTAGGTCTCCATTACAGTTCATTACAGCCTTTAGGCTTCCTTTAATGACCTCAAGTCACTCACCAAATTGTTTCATGTGTTATTGAGCTAAATTGCAAGTGGATGTTTTGATCCTTGAGATGAACATGTTTACTCATACTGTAATTCATTTCTTTCCATTAGATCTTCACAAATTCCCAGACAGATATATACATTTCAAATTGTATAATTCAATTGTTCAATTGTATTTCACATCAAATTTTGAAAAAACCTTTTTTAGATTGTTTTATATTTCTATGCTATGGTTTTCTCTCATTACAGTTCAAGATCTGTTTTTATTTTTGTACTGGCATTGATTCACAGATAGCACCTCTTTGATGTAACCTGTAATCTCTGCTGTTCAAGTTTAAACTCAAATCTAGTTTCTTCCAAACCAAGAGCATTACCACACTAAGCCCTTTCTCAGAATAGTATTATGAGTTGACGCTTCTCTTTGAGTTACTCTTTGAAACAAAGAAAGTCGGGCTCTGTGGAAACCCATCCGTGAAGTGCGCCTGACCAGTTGCAGTAGCGGTGTGTGAGCAGGTGAGCAGGGCTCTCTGCCCCTGAAAGACATCATAAATCATCAAATTCCATCCCGCGGGACAATGGAATCTGCACTCATTCAAGGCCCAGATTTCCATTTCAATTTTCTGCTCAATGGAGTTGATGTATGTGGTGAATCGCCCTGTGAGCCCCCACCTCCCTCACTTCTCCTTTTTCCTCGCTTGTCTTTTTTTCCCACTTCCCCCCACCCCTTCTCCATTCCACTCTCATTCTCCAATATTTATTACCCCTGAAATCCTCTCGACCTTGTCTCTCCCTGCCCATGTAGACCACACACCTGCTGTCACTAGGAAACGCTCCCAATCGTCTGTGTTTATCAGGGATGAAACAAGGCCAGTGATGGTCCAGATGTGCTTTCACAACTTCAAGTTAAATAGAGGAAATTGGAAAAAGCTTTCAGTAGCAGTATTTAGGTGATATCTTGGGATTGTTGATGGCATAGCCTACTCATTTACCAATGTGAATTAGTGTGTTTGTAAAGGTGAACCCTGAAGCCTTGTAAATACATGATACAGTGCACAATTAAAGATCCAGAACCCAGTGATTTGGAGTAATAACCATTCTTCCCTAACTAGCTTTCTCCCCAACCCACCTGCTCCACTGTCTCAGATCACAGCCTTGAGCCTTGTAGCCTGACTGGAAATTAAATTCCGTGTCTTTAAACAAGACGTCTCCGTTGGAGTCCATTAGATTAGCCGTGCTCTTGATAACAGGCCTCCGCCATGTCAGAATGAGACACCTCTTACGCATTTACCTCACAATAGCATTTACTTAACGTCTGGCAAGTTAATTGGCTGTGTGCTCTGCTTGCAGGGCCCTGTGCATATTGATCTGTTGTAATTGTGTGGAAGGTGAGAAATAGTGTCAGACAACAGCGGAAGAGCTCTCCGGAGGTTGGAGGTTGGAGGCTTGGAGGAAAGGGTGGTGGTGGGGGTGGGCATTGTTGAGGGAACGGATAACATTTATCTTGGCGCTCAGGCCTGCATCGGGAGTGGCTGACGAGGATTCTCTGAAGCTGACAGAATAATTAAAAAAACATCGACCCTCTCTCTATTCATGAGACAGTGGGGAGGAGGCGGAAGGTAGGCAGAAAAAGAAAGAGCTGTTTTGCATTTTGACCTTCCTGTTTCAATGGCACAGCTGCCCCCTGTTCCTCAGGACCAGGCGCTGGCTGCAGGGACACATCAAACCCCACGGCTTGGCGTAGGTATGGTAAGGGACACTGGCAGGAGAGAGAGAGAGATTAATGACACATTACCCATTCATTTCTTCATTATGAACGGCTTCCTCTGAGCAGGACTTATTTGAATATCTAAATTGTCGCCATGGAGCGGGAATGACAGGTTCTGCCCTGGTGTCCTTGTCTAAAATCTCACTAAGGCAAGAGTGAAACTTTTAAGATCCCTGACTCGCTAGCACCTTTCTGTTTTTCTCTGTCCTGTCAAGTAAGGAAAATACAACCAACGCTGTGTAAAATGTCAATAAAACCATAATGTGATCTGCACATCATATAAACCCACATTTAATAGCAAAAATAATCTACTGTATCAAATGTTAAAATGTCAAATTATACCATCTCTCAATGCAAATCAAACCAGCTATCAGGCTAACTGAAATAAAATCATGCCAAATCTCTATGGTGAAGGGTGGGGCTATTTTAATTCCGAAGGCCAAGAGAACTTTATGAAATAGGCCTAACTGGACTTATATATATATACAGTATATATATATATGCCCTCTCCGCCCTCTGTT
Organism: Sardina pilchardus; assembly: GCF_963854185.1. Classification (NCBI taxonomy): domain Eukaryota; kingdom Metazoa; phylum Chordata; class Actinopteri; order Clupeiformes; family Clupeidae; genus Sardina; species Sardina pilchardus. Next base: position 3,826,807 of record NC_084997.1, read on the forward strand.
TTTTTTTTGAGGAATAATATTTATTTACTGATGATACATGATTCGTCCACAAGGACAATTGGTGTCCTTACAGGTTGGATTTTTCCATGCATTTTTTACATTTAGATCAGTTTCCAAAAGATTATATTTTATTCTTCTTTGTAGCCAACTTTAGGGGTGTCTTAACTTATGCACAGCACAATACATACTCATTTTGAAGCTACACGTCTCAAAAACGTTAAGACAGGGACAAGAAAGACTGGAAAAAGAGGGAATATTTCATGACTAACAAGATTAACTGGCACCATGATTGGGTATAAAAAGAGTGAGAGGCAGAGTCTTTCAGAAGTATAGATGCACAGTTCTTCATCACTCATCCATAGCACATAATATTCAGAGAAATCTTTGTTCTACAGGACAGGGCTGAAAAGCAATATTGGATGGTTGCAATCTTCGGGTCTCAGATGGCACTGCATGAGAAACAGACCTGTTTCTGTTATGAGACTGCATGGGCTGAGAAAAAAAAATCCGATAACCGTTTTCTAGGGACATAGTCTGTAACTCCATGTACAAAATGTTGGTATCTTACATTTTCAGACTTTATACTGTACAGTATGATAAATGAAATGACATCACCTTACCTTATACTGTGTCCGTGTGTCCGCATTGGGAAATGCTTCTTGTATGTTTCTGACGTGTCAGAGCATGCTGCTTACTGATTAAAAAATATTTCATCCTCTCAGCTACAAGTAGCCTTTATTGGAATATATTGGAATATATAGTCCTGTTGTATTTCATTTGCATGCACGTTATGCATTCTTTAACTGCTGATTTAATGAAATTGACATATGGGCCTTTTGGTTTGTCTGAAATCGTCACTGAGAGTGAGAGCCCCTAATTTGAAGACATCATACACTATTTCTGTGTGTATGCACCCTAGAGGGGCTCATCTCTTGGATTTGATTCATGGTCTAAAACAACAAACCACTCTGTGTTCCAGAACACCAAGGCTGCTCACAAATAGGCTCATCTGGCACATGAGAGAAATGGCTTAAGAGTCGGCCTTCGGAGAAAATAGCACACTGAACGTGAACTATATGAATGCCTGAAGCAATTGGTCAAATAAGACTTCTGAAAGTGAAAGACTGTTTTTCATGGCAGAGTCACTTATGACACACAAGAGCAGGCCTGTTGGAGGATTCCATGAGTACTTTCAATTTGTTGCATTAAACATGATTCAAAAGAAATACTGACTGTTACTGAGCCTGCAGTTGAACTCAAAATTGAAATCAGAAAAAAAACATATCATAGTGGTGGCTCCTATTATGTGTCATATGGAAATGTGGATATTTGTTGTTCAAGATTACTTTTACTGTTTCCAATTTTCTCCATGACTCCCCATGACTCCTGTTGTATGTCATTTGAATGCATGTTATGCATTCTTTAACCTCAGATCTAATTAAATTCACATTTGAACCTTTTGGTCATGTCTGGACCAACAGAGTGAATAGCATTGGCCAAGACATCCTGGAAATAGTAGATCTTAGTGGACTTGATGGTTTATTCTACTGCTGCTGTCACTACTGTGTAGCTGCTCATCGGAGCCTTAACCAGTCGTAGAGTGCTCATTTACACGAACAGTAGAGCGATGACCGCTGCGCCTCAGCCCATTTCACTCATTGACCTCATGCTGCTTGGATCTTGTGCAAATGAAACCACGGCCAGGCACAGGGTTCATTGTGCAGGGTATTAGTCTGCCCCTTGCTTAAATCTTAACACTGTCTTTAGGCATCCTATAGGCGACTGTGTAACATTTAAGCTTGTGCAAACTGTTTCCTCACCATCAACTGTGAGCTGTTGAGTTGGAGGGTTTCCTTCGCCATCTAGTGGTCAAAAGACAACAGGGGGAATGGGATACTGTGAAGCAGCTCTGCTAACACAAAGGTTATCGTGCTACAGCCGAGCCATAGATACATACTACATATAGAAACAAAAAGTCATCCAGGTTATCTGTTGGTACACCTGTCCACATGCTTTCTTTCTCCTTTTCTTGTTTTCTTTTCTTTTCTTTAGTTTTCTTGAGTTTTCTTTTCTTTTCTTGAGTCTTGAGTCTGTGGAACTTCAGGTAATATCATCAACTCCATTATGTTCTATGTAGATTTACAACAGCACTAGTAATGGCATTTTTGATACCACAGATAAATGAAGACCCAGTCAGACCAATGGTAGGAAAAATCAGGAACAGAGTTTTATTTACATTGATGTGCATTAAGGGAGAGACAGCATGAGTGCCTCTCAACATCTCTCCTCGATCCTCCAGGCTCGATCCCACTGATCTATAACACTGGATAGACTATCCCAATGTTGCCGCCCCATCATTCTTTATGTAGATCAGTGAGGACGAGGATCGAGGAAGGAAGGGAGGGTGTATAAAAGACCAAATGAGAGGCACCCCATGACTTCACCCTAAAGATCCATCAGCTGCTCTAACTAGACAAGGAAATAGTTAGGGTATAAGTACTCAACAGCAAAGGATAGATAGTCATACAGTAACAGAGACATCCAGTCTACCCTAATCAATGGCTGTTGACGCGAAACAGACATGAATATCAACAATATCAAGTGCTATCAACTCTGACGTCTTCCATGTTTAGGAACAATAAAGATATCATAAAGGGTTACAATGCAAGAGCGTACTTTTAGTGTCAAAGTGACCTACTAGTGAGACATGCAGAACTTTAAACCACATATTGAAATATTGGACATAATGCTCTATTCAACTTTCTCTCACCAGTGTTAGTGACCCTACCGGCCTCTGCCTGCCTTTCTGTCTTTCTCTGGGTTCCATGGCGGAGTCAGGTCACAGGTGCTGCTGATCAGTTGATTGGGGCACCTGTACTACAAAAGAGGACCTGGCTGGAGTTCGGGGGTTCCCTCTCTCTCCATCCTAATATGCATCGCTTTTGTCTCTCGTTGGGGATTCTGCACATACTCTGATTGACACAACACTATTTCTTACCATCTCACATTTATTCTGACTGCACCTCATGTTTTCATACATATTTACTTAAATAAACAGATTTTTGGTGACGCTTTATCCATGTGTGGTCTCCCTTATGTTCAATCACCACAAACGAGCCTGGTGTTTGTAACAGGCACCACTAATCTTAAAAAATCCAAGCGATTCAAAGGGTCTCTCCACTTCAGAGGCAAGTATCTTATCCTTGGCATGCATATATAAAGAGAGACAAAACAGAGAGACATGTGTATTCACACTTCCCATTACCTTAGAACAAAAAGATTGACAAGCAAGGAAACTGGATTAGCTGTTTCTTACATTATAAATCATGTAAAAAAACATTTTTTTAAAAATCATAGAATCATACAAATATGAAATACTAAATGATTAAGGATTTTCTAAACTACTGTAGCATTCTATACAGCAATGCTGATATCCTGGATACAACTGAATTAAAATGCTTATGGAAAACGACACACTCAAGTCTCTTCCATACCCCCACAAATTGTTCCTTTAGAATAGGCACAGCTGGAGGTGCACCTTGCCTCTCTCTGCAGGGTCTGTCGTCATCATTAACCGAGCACTCACAGGATGCGCCAAAGTGGCCTTCATCACACCTTAAGAGCTGGGCCTGGGGTTTAGTCTGTGGTGCTGAGCTGTTCATTCTTCTTAACTCTCTCAGACATGGGGCCCACAGTTAAATGACAATCAAAATCAGTCAATGTGCAACCACCACTTTGTAACATAGGACCTTTTATTTTATTTTAAAAAGGGTCTTATGCTCCCCGCTTTTCCCACAAAGGGTACTATATGTTCCCTGGTATGTATTGCGACCGGGGAACATACAGTAGGACCCTTTGGGAGAAAACCGGGAACCTGGTTTCCATGACTGACCTGACTCTTCCTCATTTCTTGGACCCTGAGGTAGCATTTTCCTTGGAGGTTATCACTATATGTGATGCTGAGTCCTGGCACAGGCAAGTGGGCCAACACCAATGAGGTCTTAAGATACTGAGGAGAGGGAAAACAGAGTCTGATCAGATTTAGTATCAGCTAAATGCATGCTAAGTAAAGTAAAGGCAGTAAAGAAAACACTAGTTTCTAGTCTAGGCCTCTGCAACATTCCTGATAGTTACAGTATGTCTGTTTATTCTGTAGATTTTTTTTTTATGTGGATGTGACATTAGTTCCTCTGTGGAATTCAACCATGAGCAATCAGTGTGTAAGAAATGTACTGACCTGAAAGTGATCTCCAAAAACGGACGAGTCTGGGTCCAAAAAGTCCACCCATGTACTTTCTTTCGGCAGTTTAGAAGCTAGCTCCTGAAACCAAAAACAAAATCTTATCATTTCTGATTTATCTATATAAACAAATAACAAATGTTGTGAAGTATTATATACTGACTTAACGAATAATATAAAAAAAAAACCCTATCTTGAACAGAAAAAAATTACTTGAATGTTGTTTTCCAACAGGACTTTTCGTAACTCAAATATTGATGGAGGTGTCTGTTTGAAGAGAGTAGCCTACAAAACACTCAACTAGGCTCAGGCCTACCCATTAATTAGCTATTGACCATTTAATGCTAGCAAGTTAGAAGAGAAGCGATAAACACTACACAAACATGCCATTGTGGTGTTGATGAGGCTGTTGTTCATCTGACATATGCTGCTGTTGATTGTTTCTGTGTTACCGTTCCTATTTCTGGTGAAAGCTCATAATTGGAATCAGTCGCGTATACAACAACGCGTTCATTCTGATTCTGTCCCCAATGAATCACATCCTACAAAAAAAAGAGTCCCCAGTCCTTCTTTGCATTAGCATACAAGACACATAAGCATCACTTTTCATTCTTAGTGAGGACTCTGGCCTTAGCCTGCAGAGGACCACCTGCATCAGAGTGTGTAACCCCCCTTCAATACGCCATGGGTGGTACAGGCTGTATGGATTGTGTGGGGAGTGAGTGACAACTGCGGTTCGCACACTTGGCCACTCTCCTCACATTTTTCTGTTGTTTGACGGTGACAAAGGTATTACCAAACAAGCCATAACCTGTTTGAGTGAAACCATCAAGCCTGACCTTCAGCACAATGTAAAATGAGTTCATTTCATTTATAAAATCATACTTCATGCTACCGAATACACAAATACACCAAGTAATCTTACACTGATAAAAATGACTTGCCAAGGTAAAATGGAATGTAGGCTATGTAGTAAGGGAGTTATCTGCTGTATGTAGGCTATGTAGTAAGGGAGATATCTGCTGTATGTAGGCTATGTAGTAAGGGAGAGATCTGCTGTATGTAGGCTATGTAGTAAGGGAGATATCTGCTGTATGTAGGCTATGTAGTAAGGGAGAGATCTGCTGTATGTAGGCTATGTAGTAAGGGAGATATCTGCTGTATGTAGGCTATGTAGTAAGGGAGATTTAAAAGTAATTTTCTCTCTGTTGAGTAGGGAACCCTTGACCTCTTGTGCATGCCATTTTTCCCGTTCAAAAAATACATGGAATTGATTATGTTGCAAGGTTGCCTATAATGATTCAAATGTATGAGGAAAATGGAAAGGTGGCCTATATCTGGTGTATCTCCAATAATGTTAGCTCTATATTCCAGGTTATTGGGTTCTGGTAAATGTAAATATTCTGAGCAAAACAGTGTAATGTGTTAGCCCAAGTTTTCTCACCTGGTATGTATTTTTAGTTTTTCATTTGTTCGCCTCATGCCTCCAACAGCTTTTTCTGCAAGATTGTTTTGCCCTCTTTCCTTTGCCTTTGTTGTCTGCACTGAAGGACGTAAGAACATAAACATCCACTCGCTTCTGTTTTCTTTGCGGCTTCACCTGTGTGCTTTCCCTGAAATGGAACAGAGTGACAGTAAAGAGATGCCCAACTTTCTCTCTAAATCCTTCATGGCTGTGAAGCCTCATTTGCACACTGCACAAACACAATAGGGTCTTCTGCATGAATGTCCGTTTGACACCACATCCCTGGACTGATGAATAGCTCAAGCTAAAGAGAATGATCATTATAAAATGTGATGTATGCATTCATCTTCATGAGGCCCATAGATGCCCTTGGCTTCATCTGTGTTATGTGTCTGAGGAGAGGATGCTTGTCAACAGATGTTATGCGTGCTCAGAACTGACCAGGCCTCAGGTCCAGTTTGATCCTCTGTGGGTTCAGCTTCTCCCCCTCCTCAGCCACTGTGTGCTGACTCTCTGGGTCTCTGGAGATTTATGATCTTCAAAATACTGCCAAACAAACAGAAATATGCCTTTCATTTAGTTAACATACCTTGGGCAAATGCAAACATTTCAAACAGCTTGTGCAATCTGTCGTGTGAGCAACTCTTTCAAAGGTAAAGGAGCAGCAACTTTTAATCACCTTTACAGTCATCCAGGTCAATGCTATGTAGGAGTGTGGTTTGGGTCAGAGCATCCCACGAAAATATGAGTACTGTACTCACAGTAAGAACTGTAAGTCTTTACAGCACGGCATTGACAAAATTATATTTTTTTCGACCAAATCACCAAAATGCTGTCTTTGCTATCCTGTCTTACTGGTGTTCATTCAGCCTTACTGTCTTGTTGATCCTCCTCACCTTGTATTTGCACCAGGCACAGTCAGGGCCCAATGAGATGCAAGTCTCACCGTGGCCCTTTCAGCATTGGAGCATTCCTGTCCAAACGCTTTGATAAAATGTACAAAACAACATGTTATGTGAATTTACATAATATGGCACACGTCAATATGCGACAGTCAGTGAACTGGTAAAATAACATGTTTGCACTCCTTGCACAATGCAGGTTACTCACAGTACTGTGAACCTAGAAGAGAGAATCCCAAAAGCAGGTGGACAGTAGAAATGGGGATGAACCCTTGTGAGCAATGACCCCTGTCTTCGGGTCAAACAGGCTTAAAGATCTCAATGATTTCTTTCTCTCAGAAAAAAACAAAGCATTTTGAAATATTGGGATAAATTATTTTGCATTTAAAAGTACATTTGCGGCTTGCGGGTGAGTGAGGTGAATCCGCAAATCTCACCACAATGCTGTCTGACAGATCCTCTGGTTGTTGCTTCTCAATGTGTTTGTTCTGTTCTCTTCTGCCTTAGCCTATGTAGCCTAGAGATTGGATCAAGTCTGACCTGCCTTGTGTATGCTAGCTAGGCTACTTGCAAGTCCATTGGCCCCTTATGAGAAAACAAAATAGATTGGTTGGTTAGCATTGTCCAAATCAAGTGTTAGGCTATAGCCTTGATAATACAGTAGGCCTAGGCCTGAATAGCCTACATGAATTTGATCATGTAATTTATTTAACTTAGGCTACATTGCATGTTGTTCCTGGAAGTTAACCTTGTTATGAACAAAGTTGCAATGTGTAACTTAATTATTAGGCTATGCATTAACATGTCACAACATTAAATTATTTTCTAGGCATATGTCTTGAATGAGGGTTTCCAAAATTGTATCCTCATTCTGAAGCTCCTAGAAGTAGGGTGGAGTTCTTATCTCAGAACATGGAAGGAACTGAGGGGATTCATTATTGTTTATAATATGTATTGTGAAAAATAATCCCTCGTATTTATGGTAGGCTATAACTCCAAATATTAAAATGCTTCGGCCTACACAATCACAAAAAGTGGCCTGACATGCAGTGAATCAAGGAGTCGTTGCGCTAGAATCCCAAGTTTATCGTTGTTACATGTTGCTAGGGGCATTCGTAATTCTTGACAACCGTGTACAATTTGCGCACGCGCACATACACAGAACATTGCATTGTGGGATTGAAAAGCGATTGGCATAGCTACAGGAGAGTCCACAGATTTCAGGTTTCAGAGTTTTCTACGACATCAGCAGTAGAAAACAGGAATTTGTTTTGGGAATAGGGCTTTCAAAGTACAGTAATGAACGGGGCAGTGGTCAAAAAGACCCAAGACACCCTGGGAAAGGTGATTAAAAGACCACCTCTCACAGAGAAGCTGCTCAACAAACCGCCGTTCCGTTACCTGCACGACATACTCAGTGAGGTGAGAATACGTTAACTTAGCTTGCTAGCAAGCTAATGATGGTTAGGTAGCTCTTCGCTGTTAATGCCTCTGCCCAAGTTATCTTGACATGGTAACGTTTGTTTGCCTCGGTAGATATGTTTTAGTCTCTAGTACTGTGCAAGCTAATCAGCTGTGTTGATCTCTGGCTATGTTGTGTTGTTTTAATGGGTGTCAGTAGAAACACAACATGTTAACGTTAACGTTAGTTAACTTATCATAGTGAAGCTGTTGGCTACATCAGTGTTAAGTAGTTAGCAGTGAGCTTGTGGTAACTTGGCTGTTGCCATGGGCATCCTTGATGACCACATCGGTCATATTAACATGGGTGGCTAACGTTAGCTGGAGCGATAACGTTAACGTTGCTAACATTAAAATGATGGACAGCCATCAACCGTGCGCCTGTATCCTCGCCGCATAACGGCATGTTATTTTTAGAGATATTGAAAGTCAGCTTCAACGTTATATTCTAAAGTGTGTTAAACCTGTGTAGGAGAGGTAGCAGGTAACGTTAACATTAGATCGGTTAACGTTAATCTCATATCGGATCATAGAAGGTTAGCTAGCTATCGTGAAGGCAACCTGTTCAAGACTGTGTTGGCGTTTTCTAGTTGCTATGGACTCTTGTCTGTAGAGAGCAAAGCGCAAACAACGCCTATCCCAGTTGTACATTGAAACAAATCGCTCAAACCACGATGAGCATCCAGGGAGGAGTTTATTCGTGATTAATATCTATGATTGCTAAAGTGTATAAAAAGGTGGTGTAAGCCTCAAAAATACAGTGAAGAAATAATAGTTGTAGGTGCTTGTTGCAAGCAATGTGCGCACCACTGGTGTTATTTAACAAGTCTTACATATTGTATGCAGAAAAACGACTTTGTAATATTCTTTCTTCAACATGTCGTTCATTGCGACTCAGATGCAGGTCTTAGGGTTTGAGGCTCAGATAAGATTAACCAAGCAAGCAAGCAACTGAAAACAGCAATACCTTCCTGTAATAAACTTTATAAACGTCCTCTTGCTGACATTTAGCTCTGTTCTGTATTTTAAGTGCCCTCTCATGTTTGCAAAACTGTGATTCAGGGCCAAACCCCAATATGCCCCCGAGTGCTGGAGTTTACCAGCTTCCCATTCTGGTTTTTGAAGTGTCACCTTTCAGTGTTGCTGCATGCATAATTTGGGAAGCTATTTGCTCTCACACAGCACTCTTTTGTATTTATAGCTAATTATCAGTCAACTAGCTGTGAGCTTACAGTGTTTTACAAAATGCATGTTAGCCTACATTATGTTTTATTATTCCCTTTGTTGCAGGTTATACGGACCACTGGTTTCTTCAAAGGACTGTACATTGAGTCAGAGATGAAATCAGATAATGTGAAGGTAATCAAACTGTCTAGACGTCTTAAGTTACCATGTTGCTGTTCAGGTAGTCCTGACAACGACATTCTGCCAGGTTAACTGTTGAAGTCTCTGAACTATAGCAAGGAGACACTTCATCAACAAGGATCATAACATGCAGGTCAACATGGAGGTGTGGAGGGCCAGGTATAGGGCATTACCTGTGCATCACAGTTAAGCATTAGTTGTCCCCAGACCACTATCAGTGTGAACCCCTGGAGTTCATCAGACTCATCTTGTGTAAGTCAGGGCAGGAAAATGGAAACCTGAGTGGGGGACAAAAAGAGTTGGCTGAGCTCTTAAGCCTTCACACCTGATCCCCTTCCAGATGCCTCATAGAGAGGTGTCCACCGCTTCTATGCATAATGCATTGCCTCTCCACACCCGTGAGAATTCAGTGGGGTGGCGGCTGCACTACTGCAGAGATCATGAGAGGAGAAAACCAGTGTCTTAACTTACGGCTAAAAAAAGCGTGTGGTACAAAATGAAACATATTATACTTATGATACATATTATACACATTCCGTCTTTAAAACGGCAAGTTGATTGTGATCAGTTGTTTGCACAGGGTCTGGTCAGCAGCTGATTATAGTTTTTATGTAATTTCTCTGTTATTTCACATGCATGGTTGGAACAGAGATTGAAGGCTAGAATGTGGAGTGACTCTTTGGCTCTAGCTCTTTGGTCATGACTGCTATCAGCTGTTTTGTGTGACAAGAGATGGAACACACTGGCCTGTATGTGATGTCTTAACTCTAACCAGCAAATTTAGGTCTTGCTTAGATTTCTCAATATGTTGTTGAAATATCATTCAAATTTGACAGACATTAATAGTTGCCTTTGAACAGCTTAAATGTGAACAGCTTAAATTTGTAAGAATTTAAACAAACTCTAAAAGCTAAAAGTTCATAGACAACACATATCTTTGTCACTTCTCAAAAAGGTTTTAGGTGTATAACCGACGCTTCTGTAGCCTACTACTTTGATTGTGTGCAGTAATCCTTTGGGAGTGTGAGAGAGAGAAGTAGGTCTCAGTGGTGACGAGTGCTTTTGCTTTGGTTACCATGAAACCAGCCGACTGTGTAAAAACAGCTGCTGCTGACAACTGCTGAGAATTGAGCGAATTCACTAGAGTCTTGGATGCTGCTTGATAAAAATATCTTACAAGAGAAAACAACATCTTGTGTATACCTTTTCAAAATGAACAGCATATGGTTGTTTCATGCATAAACATTTGCCATGCTCCCCATGGTCTGTTTTTTTTTTTTTTATGACAGTTTTGGCTTTGATTTACTGTTGTTGATGTTTTGTTGTATTATTTATGTGTAAGATATGTAACTGTTAATATAAGATGTCATGATCTAACCTACTGCTTTTGTTTAATGTTAATGAATTAAGGTAGAGAAGTTGTTATGCTCAGTGCATTTTATATCCATTATCCATGTTTTGGTCTTACTCTTGCAGGAGAAAGATTCCAAAATTGCATTTCTCCAGAAGGCCATAGATGTGGTGATGCTGGTCAGCGGGGAGCCTCTGTCAGTCAAACCAGCACGCATTGTAGCTGGACACGAGCCTGAGAAAACCAATGAGCTGCTGCAGGCCATTGGCAAGTGCTGCCTCAACAAGGTTTGTCCTGTACTAGTGACCCACGTTTGGATTAAAGCACCAGAAACATTAACAAAGTTGCCTTGTATTGTTTAAGCGGTATTAAGTATTTAGAAGTCAATGATGATTAAATGGTAGTTTTGTTTGACTGGGGAGCTTGATAATGTCGACATGTTATTATTGTTACACAAAGCAGGTCCTTTTTGATATGCACATCACATATCAAATAAGGACTATATCACATATGCACATAGTCAAAAGTTCATTTATATAGAAAAAAAAGCTTGGTTGCTGGTACTTATGCGCTGTGTGATTATGTGTTCAGTTAAACAGTGATGAAGCTGTGAAGCGCGTCTTGGCGGGGGAGAAGGTGGATCTCAAAAGCAAAGCTTCCTCTTCGTCGAAATCTCAGGACAAGGAAAACCGAGAGGGCCGCGATGGTCATAGAGACCGAGAGGTCAGCCCAAAACAGATGGCTGTTATGTGTGTGTTGGCTCTGATGTTCTCTCCTTGTTCCTCCAGCAGATTAGCTGCTGCCTGTATGTGCTCCGTGGCTTATTCCCAGTGTGGTGCTGCCCTCTGCTGGTGACACACAGATCTGCAGTTCTTTACCATTGTTTTGGGCCCTTGTCCGTGTTTCTCCAGGAGAGGAAGGAGATCAAAGAGAGCAGCCAGAGCAGAGCCCCCAAAGACCCGGACCAGCCCAGAGAGCAGGAGGGCCGGCGGCCGGAGAAGGAGCGGCACCGGGAAGGAGAGCGCTCAGAGAAGGGGCGCGAGAGGGACCGCACGAAAGAGCGTGACCGAGACAAGGACAAGAGCCGGGACCGGGACAAAGACAGGGCGCGAGACAAGGACAAGGAGCGCGAGAGAGACAGAGAGCGAGACAAGGAGCAGGAGCGCGAGGTCAAGGCCAGAGAGCGCGGAGACGTGCCAAGGGAGCGGGAGCGGGAGCGGCGGCGAGAGCGGGACCGAGAGCGGGAGCGCCACAAGGACACTGAGGAGAAGGCGAGGGACAAGAGCGAGCGGAAGGTGAGCCACACTGCTACACAGCATACTCTGGGTGCACATCATTTGTCTTTCTGTCCTTCCTTCCTTCCTTCCTCCCTCCTGTCCTAACCCCTCCTTCTAATTATTTTTGTGAAGGAAACGATTAAAGGAAGGAACGGTAGGAGGATGAAGGAATGAAGGGGAGACTGATATGAAAAATGAGATGTCCTGCTCAGTCACGCATCTCTTTTAGAGTCAGTTATTAATGATGCGGCGCATCACCTCTTTGGCTAGAATGGACAGACATGCAACTTGCAGAGATTCTTAACTAATACCAAAGTCAATATTAAATATCATATTGAACATAAACTATCCCCACTTATTGACCCTGATAATAAGGTAATGTTTGATAGTTCTTGATACATTAATGAATGCTTATTTAAATATGTATGAACAAAACATGCGTGAACTTTAAAAAAAAAAATTGCATGGTAGTTCATGATAATTCCAGCATATAAAGATCTTTTCTTGGTCTATCTACTAATTTATTGTTGCTAATAAATCCTTGTTGTGGACTGAAAGTTGATAGACATTGGAGGGAACGTTTCACCTTGACAGCTTGGACCAATGATAGGATGCTCTTTTGTGTTCTGGCGTATTGGCCCTTTCTCCTTTCTCCTCCTTCTCACCTCCTGTGGTTGCGATCCTCATCAATCATGTCAAGCTTTGAGTGACCTCCGTGGCACGAGCTGGAGGACCTGAGGAGAGAGGCCGCATGCAAATAGAGGGATGGGATGCACCTCCCCAGCAGTGTGTGCAGGTGCTGCTAGTGATTGTGTTCCCTCTGTTCCCTCCCTGACTCCAGGTGAAGGCAGCAGAGGAGTCCCGACCAAAAGCCCATTCGGAGGAACCCAGCAAAGCTCGCAAGCCAGTGCCTGAAGAGGTGAGATCTGTCTCTGTCTCTGTCTCTCTCTGTCTCTGTCTCTGTCTCTCTTCTCAGGCCTCATGCTCTTCTTTTGTTTACTCCATCACAGGACTAAGGGTTCTGTTAGAGAACTCTATCTGACTACATCCTAGTCATGTGCTGCTAGCACATAGGCTACTGTCATTTGTGAACATGAATAGTGTCAGCTGCACTGACTGTATTGTGTCCTGCACGACACCAGGGAAAATGCAGACTAAAATGCAACTCTTAATATTGTTGCAGGTGTTTGTGTCTAACATGCATAGAGCATTGAAAGGAGGAATTGGACTCTAATGATCAAGTTTAGTGGATGTCAGAGAGCGCTGACATTAGTTTGTACTTCAGTGCTGTGTATTTTAAGTCTTAACAGATGGTCAGTAGAAGGCACCCAGCCTCTGGCAAAGAGGTTTGATTTTATGTTACTTTGACAATTAACATTTGCCTCTTACTTCTGTCAGAACTCAGAAATGCCAGAGACAGAATCAGAAGAGGTACCTGTCTTGCTCTTGCCTCTCTTTCTTTTACGCTGAAGGCCTGAACTGTCTATCCCTCTGTGCTGATGCAATAGCTGATAGTTAATAGTGAACCCCGTGCTTTATATTAGGTCTAGTTTCTCTGTGTTGGAGTGGTGGTGCTGTTATAGAACACATTGGGATAGTGTGCTGTAGGCTTGAGTCTTGCCAGCATGGGAATCCTAAGCAGCGTCTGGGCCTTATCTGGTTTCTGTTGTGAAGCAGTATCTTTCGCTGTAGAATAGTTGTGTAGTCCGACTCCTAGGTGGAGCAATGCATGATAACAATGGGTTTGTGCATGTGCTTTTGTTTTCACATAGCCAACAGAGGTCTTTGAAAACCAGGTAATTACAAATGCGTAGATTCAGTTCTATGTCACTAGGAAATGTGTTTATGTAGTCTAGCCACCGTCTCTGCCACTTCACCATTGCAGCAGTATGAGGCTATATCCACAATATGTCAGATAGGTGTGAGACTTGTTATGATTCGCCCTCCTGTCCACATTCGTCCATCCGCATCCGTGTCTCCGGAGCAGAGCAGTTTGGATCTGCTGGATTATTTTGCGCCGCAGCCATATCGTCAGTAGTTTGTTGCGGAACCATTTCAAAAGAGATGTACAGTACAAGCCCATGTTCTGTTCCCTGATTCGTTGTGCTTGTTTTGCGTGATTATTGCCATGCTGCTTTTCAAGAAATAGGCCTAAACATTTATTCATTTGATCGCCTACAGATGAATGGCAACGGATTATAGCCTATGCCGCATAGGCTATGTGACTTCAAGGAATATTTAGGTATTTTACACTTTAAGCCCGTTTTCTGTATTGCCTAGCATGAAAACGAGTGTTTGACACCGAAATCTCGACGATTGAGCCTGTTTGTGGAATTTAGCAGCGAAATACAGCTTCTGTCATCTTTTATCATGATTTTCAAAATCCCGGAAGTACTTTTTCAGATACCTCACAACCGTGTGTGCCTAATATAACACAACAGAATTTGAATTTCACTGAGAAACTTGCTATACAAGATCGTTGAAGACCACTAACTGCTCGGTGAACTGTACATTTTTAAAAACGAACGTTTAGGGGTGTTTTAAGGACAGAATATACCATGCACAAAGCGAGCAACGTTAAAGCCATACAGAGCTCCATTCTAAAGCTGCCAAATTCCACAAACGAGCTCAATCGTCGAGATGTCGGTGTCACTCGTTTTCATGCTAGGCAATACAGAAAACGGGCTTAAAGTGTAAAATACCGAAATATTCCTTTAATAGACACTGTATGCAGTTATTTTATTTTTTGTTCGTCAACAAAGCTACCCTATTCCACGACAATAATGATCAATAGAGTAAATGTAAAGAAGCAATCAACACATCAAAGAAAAACGTATCTAAATGTCTAAGTTGATTTAGTTGTTGGATGTTCTTTATGCAATGACTGAAATAAAAAACGCTGCGTTGCCATTGTTTATCAGACCTAGCAACAGTAACAGGGATGCGGGACTTGACAAAGGTGGACCAGCCTAGAGATTTGCATATCAATGGAGTAGTGTGGACACACATATCCACTCCCAAACTGATGCAGCGTTTATGGATGTTGAACAGATTTGATCCAAAAATCCGTGTGAAAACTGATAAAGAGTAGTGTGGATATAGCCTGAGTCGGCAGAGGGCTTGTTTGAGAGCTAACGCTATTTTCTTTAGTTGGGTAATGGCCTGTTCCTCTGCATGAAGACAAACACTTAATAATAAACAAGACTGTGACATTGATGTCAAGACTTGATTTCTGTCTTTGTGCTGGTTTCCAGAGCCCCGCCAGGATACCAAGACCATCATCAGCCAAAGGTCAGAGACGCTGGCCCAAAGCAGGAGGTCCAGGTAAGATGAGGTCAATATCATTTGTGGTGAACATTTCTACTAGAGACCAAAATTACGTTAATTGACGTTTTCTTTTTTTTTTTGTAAGACTGGAATATACGTTTCAACTATATTGTCTTTGTGTAAAGAATGGGTATGATAAGGGACTGTCTATTATTCCGGTCGCCATCTTGCGAGGAGAAAATCCATCAGTTACCAAACTGCCCTCCTTTAGTGTCCTTTGGCAGTGTTTTGCGACACATTCAGTACTCTCCTCACAACACGGCCATGATGGCATATTGCAGTCTTCCTCAAAAGTTCTTTGGTCCCTAGGTCAAGAAATAATACCAAACTTCTGCTTTAATGTGGATTTTTGTTCATTGGTTTTTAGTTTTGAGTGTCAATGCTAACAATGCATACACATCAGCGAAAAGAGAGTCACTGGTAGCTGTTATTTGTTCAAAAACGAATTGCTCAACTGAAGCTAAAAGGTTATATGTGTTTTATTTTCAGATGAGTCAGACAGTGAAGGAGGTATGGATTTGTTTTTACTGTTTCCCCTGCATTTGCCTATGTGTTTTAACCCTCATAGTTTAAATCTTTTGCATTTCTCATCTATGTTTTTTTGCTTTTAAGAGACAATAGAGTCACCTGTATGTATGTATGTATGTATGTATGTATGTTTAGAAGCCCTGAGAGGCTGTAGTTTACACTGATTTTAGAATAGCTAAGGGACGTTGATAGGCATGACGCACAAGCGTTAGCTGTTCTAAAATCAGCGTAAACTACGGACTCCAGTGGCTTATTGCTTTTCATAAACAGTTACTTCAGCTGTCTGGCAAGATTTCATGAAGCATAGGCACAGCAAAGAGTAATGTAACGATGTATTTATAGATAATCTTTCTTCCACCAAGAAATATGTTTCTTCTATCTGAATGGTTGTCAAGCAACATTGAGATAAAGTTGTCTTAGCGCATTAGAACAAAATGCGGTCAAGGTGTATGTTTGTGTTGGATTTTACAAAGGCATCAAACGCGATTCAGCCAATCATAATCAAGGACCAGAACTACCCTTTTTAGAAACATGTCTTAACTCCACTCCCTCTGTCTCTGTTGTACTTGCTCTGGCTTTCAGAAGCTCCTGCAGCGGAGAGGCCTGCACCGTTAGAGAATGGAGACACAACCGACGCCGGACCTCCTCATGCTGCTCACAGGTCAGCTGGCCCTCTCACTGTGGATTTGAGATCATCACACTCACTCTTTGCCTCTGACCCCCTCTCAGCAGCGCCGGGTCCTATTTACAAGTTTATGTCCGTGGGGCCGTCATATCAGGGAATGGGAGCGTGGCGCAGTGTTGCTAAACCATTGTTAATGGCCCTAGGACTGTGCAGACTATTTAACTGCAGCAGTTTTGGACAATTTCATCTCAAGGCAAATAAACAATAGGGAATTGGGAGAGAGGTTTAGTGTTGTTCTCTTAAGCCTGGATTTTGAGGCAAACTGTACAAAACACAAACAGCTTTAATCACAATATTCACAGTTTTTAGGGAGGACACTATTTTGTGTGTGTACAGCACCATTGTGGAATTTTCATTATTTGACCATGACACTGACAAACTGTCATGTGTAAACCCTTTCTGTAATGAACCACAGAACCCCTACAAACAGCTCAAAACAAATGATCCTCTCAAATCCCACATGGGATCACTCATTCATTTTGCTTTATGGGGATAATAAACATATTTTTTCCAAGTTCCCCAAATAGACTGTTGCTGGCCTATTGCTGATTTCATGAGATGTGTGGTGAGAGTTGGCCAAATGAGCATTTGTTTTTGGTCAGGAGGATACCTCGGCCCAGCAGTGCCCGGCCTGCACCGCCCCGAGTGAAGAAGCAAGAGAGCTACACTGAAGTGACCCCGGCCGAGAGGTGAGCTCCCCCACTGCTCACACTCGGAACATTTGCTGTTGACCATGGCCATGTCTAAGTGTGTTGAGAAAAGCCTCTTTGTGTTGAAAGGACTTGAACCTGATGAGATATGGGTGTGTGGGAGATGTGGGATGTGAGATTGTCTGATTTGTGTGCGCTCAGACTGGGCAGTGGCAAGCCGGCGCCTGGTGTGATCATGGACGGGAAGAAGCTATCTGAGGACGAGGACGAGGACGACGAGCAGTTTGTTGTGGAAGAAGCAGCTCCTGGCCCTACTGATGTGCCTGATATGCCTGCAGTGAGAAGCCTCCTCTGTCAGCTCCAAAAATAATGTGTTTGGGTTTTACTTCAAATAATATTATTGTCTATGTGGCATTCCAATCAAGTGGTTTGTGCTTTTATCTTATTCTCCAGGAGGCTTCTGTTGAGCTTCAAGGTGATGAAAGTCATGGTGAGAGATCATCTTATCTTGTTTCTTGTCATGCTAGTCTTGCCATCTAGTAGTAGTCATAATGTGATACCTATTCTAAATATCTCTGTGTGTATATATATATATATCTGTTATTTGTTTTTCAAGGTGGTCTTGTGAAGAAGATCCTGGAAACAAAAAAAGACTTTGAAGCTTCTCCATCATCTCCAAAGTCAAACCAGGCAAGTACTGAGTTGTTCATGACTTCTGGCTGTATATGGGACTTCCACTAAGGGGCACTGCACTGCCAGTTAAAAGTGGCTTGGTTTTTGCAGAGGCATTTCACCTTAGTGACTGATTGCTCATGGAACAGAAAAGCCATCAACAAGTGCAACAGTGTTTATTTCTGGCAGTACAATACCTCAGGGATGTTTTCTGTTGTTGTGTTTGAATTTGTGCAGCTGGGGGAAAAAACTTGCTTAGTCTGCCGTCTATTAGCTAAAGAAAGAAAGCAGTATTGGAAATGGAGCGGACAAGTGTAATTGTGGTCCCTGGAAATGTTGTACTGTTCAGTGGAGCTAGAGACATCAAACCAGCACAAGCGGAACCCCCACAGATCACACAGTTGAGATAGTTCTCAAATTTTTGAACATTCGCATATGGAGAGCTGAACAATTGTGGTTTGTTTGTGTATCCAAGCTGTGGTTTTGTTTCAGGGCTTTTACATTTGAACACCACCCCCGCAACTCCGTTATTCCCCACCAATTGTCATGCCTCCAAGTGAACAAAAACTTTTACATGAAGGGAGCTGGGGACAGCTTTCCTTGAGAACTGATTATGTTTCTGCCTTTTTGTGGTAGCTATCTGTCATGTCATTTTTGTAATGAGGTAGAGCTTTTTGAAAATGTGTAATTTGGGGAATTTACACTGAACTGAAACTGGAACAGAAAATGTACACTAAAAGAATGTAATCCCCAGTTGTCCAGACCCATTTAGTACCATTAGGACCGTACCATTTAGTCATTTGGAATGATCAATACATCATTCCCAGTTCTTTAGGGAGACTATGTTTCAGGGTCCCATCAAGGCAACAGCAGACAGTAAATATGGCGTACTGCTGGAGGTTGGAATTTGAATTGCTACAGAGGTGACTATGTTACTGTCACTAAATTTGAGCCATAATACAATAGTATTGCTGTTCTTTTCGTGTTGCAAAAACAGCAAATTTAATTCTGTGATACATTGTGATTTATTTCTCCCATATATTGCACTTAATGTACTGGGATTTTCTGTAGCGTTATATAAATTTGCTCTCAACTCTGACTTTTTAAGTTCTGCTGTGACTGAAGGTGGAATGGTAGAGAAGACCGAAGTCTTAGGAGCAGTCATAAGATTAGTTAGGACTGCTATATCATTATGATATCATAGCAAAGAATATTGCTATTGTGCACTATATTGTTTTTTTCTCCCACCTATGCTACCATATTGTGTCAATAATCTCAGTTTCCACGTTCTGTTGCAGATTTCTGTATGTCAGAGTTTGCTTGAGCTCTATTTCAAGTGAGTTTTTGGAGAAGTGGACTCCTATCAGAGCCTCTCTTCTCCGTCAGCTGCTTCTTTAGCACTGTCGACTGTTTGTTGACCAGAGCCTGCCCCCACTGTCAATATTTTGATAGTGATTCAGTTTTGAAGGCCTCTTGTCCGTGGGCTGGTGCGTTTGGCCTTGCACGGGTGGTCCGCCCCGCTGTGGCTTGTGCCTCTTTCCCAGCTGTCCGTCAGCAGGGCTGGCCCTGATGGATGCTGTGTTTGGTCGTGCCACTCAAGCAGAAAGGGCCTGACTCCAAAACCTCCAGCCACATGCGCTTCCACAGGGCAGCATGACTTAATGAGGAGGAACGGGCTTCCTCCCTCCCTCTCTCTCTCTCTCTCTATCTCTCTCTCTCTCTCTCTCTCTCTCTCTCTCTCTCTCTCTCTCTCTCACTCTCTCTCGATCTTTCTCTCTCACTCTCTCTCGATCTTTCTCTCGGTCACTCTCACTCTCTTCCTTGTTCCTTTTCTCTCTCTGTCCCCCCCTCCCCCTATTTCCCCATCTTTACTCTGGCCCTCCAGCTTGGCCACTCTCTCTCTGCTGGTCTCTGCTGCCCCTCTCTCCTGCATGCAGAGGCTGCTGGCATCCCCCGGCCTCCAAACCCTGGTCCACGCAGCACCCTTGATCCTTGCGCTCTTTGTTTCAAAATAATCAGCCTGGATTTTCTCCCATTCCCAAATAATCAAATTAGAGTTCCCCAGTCGGACGGCTGGAACCTGAGCACGCTGCAGCAGGGGGCCACCCCTAATTGGCCTAATGTGGCCTCATCAGCCCCGTGGATTCTGGGGGCCGCTATTACACAGGCATGCCATGGGGCGCTGCGTGCCGGGGCCGGGGCCGGGGCTCTGTGCGCTCCAGAGGGGGTGAGCAGCACGTTTGCGCGGCCCCTGTCCTCTGCCTGCCTCCTCTGAGGTGCACGCTTGGGCTGAGTCAGCTGTACACAGGCCAGTAATCGCTTCCTTCCTGCCATGAAAGGGCCGCAAGGACCAGACTAGGGCTGCTCACTCGCCTGTAATCATGCCCGGCCATCAAGGGTTAAAACAAATCTTGTGGCCTCTTGGACCTGAAGGCAGGTTTCTCTTAAATGACATACATTATTATTATTGTTATTATTGTTATTTCAGTACTTGGCTGTATCAAGGCAAGGCAGACAGGTTTCAGACCGAAACCCTGTGACTTGTCTGGTCTTACACCCTTGTGAAGGTCTCCAAATTCCACTGTTTCTCACTGCAAGCTTGTGATTTCAGCAAGTGATGGATATTGCTCTGTACCACCTTGAAACACCCCAGGTTGGAGGAGTGTTGGCTTTTAACAGGCCAGGAGCAGTTTAAAGACATACCATCTCTCAGCGCTGAGGGTGCGACTGAAGAATTTGCTGTATATTTTGCTCCTGACCTCCCGGGTGACCCCCACCCCAGAACACGTGTATATTATTATAAGATACTTCTCGCGGGCGGCCTTTTCATTTGGACAGGAACGGGGCCCTCGCAGCAGCTGCGTTTGCATAAGATCCCTTTTTTTTCCGCCTTTCTTCCCTGCTCTCTTTTCTTTTTTCTACACCGTCAAATTAGCCTTGATGAAGCTTTGCGATGTATAAATAAGCGGCGTGGCATACAAATGGATTGCTGTTGAGTGAGAGAGCCGTGCAGGAGAAAGACCAGAAGACTGGCGCTGGAGCTCCACAGAAAGGACAGGAAAATAAATAGTCATCTCCCCTCAGGCCTGGCTCTTCGTAAACATCCACCTTCTTTTGGTGGAAAGAGAAGTAAGGGAAATGACTCCCCTTGCATTCCAGAGACCGTATTAGCCTCTCAGAGTGGGTTTAGAATTGGAACTCTGGCAAAACAGCGGAACGGTGCACTGGCCCGGTGCAGGTGATGTCTGTTTAGTTGACCGGACGCTGGATGCGGCGCTCGTGTTCTGGAGCTCCATGCTCCGCACGCGATGGCTCTGGTGTCCGTGAGCTCCGTAGTCCCTCGTATCCCCCCCCCCCCCCCCCCCTCAGAGTGACTTCATAGTGCAGCAGAGCCCCCTGTGGCGTCTGGGTTGTCTCTGGGGTGACTCTTTGGGAACTGTGGGGGTCAGGCCAGTGACCTGCGCAGTGATCCCAGCGGGGAATGCGTGACCCCGGCATCCTGTGTGCAGGGCTCCCTCCTCCCTCCGCTGCGCCTCTGCTATTTTTATGATGTGGCTGAACATGGCTCTGTGGAGGGGGGGAGGCCCTGGACAGTGCTCAATTAATCTTCTCCTCACACGCACCCGGCCCAGGAGCCCACACAGGGCTGCTCCTCTGGAGCTCAGGGAGAAGGCCTCGCCCAGGGGCCAGAGTCCGCGTGCCCGCCCTGGCCAGAGGGCACAGGGCCCTAGGATGTGTCCCGTTACAGTCTATTTGAATGGCTTTGTGAGGAGACAACAGTTGTCTCCGCTGGTTACTCACCAGTGAGTGTAAACATTGAGCAGGTTCGGCAGTGTGACTCTGGGTCAAGCGTATGTAAAAGACCACCCTTGAATGTCTGAAAAATGACTTCAAAGTTGATTTAAGCAGCAGATTACAGTCTGAATGAAGGAGAATGTTACTGAGAGTGTCTGTGACATTAAAACTACAGGGGCTCGGAGAATGTTGCTTTAATTTATTCTACCCAAGAGAGCTAATCCAAATGCCTGCAACAGGTCTCATGGAGGAGGGCTCATTTTTCTTGTCATAAGAATCTTTGGGTAACTTTGCGCTCCTCTTTCTTCATCAGCACTCCATAAATCAGCAGCTCTCGTTTTAGACCTATTTTGCATGCATGCGTGCCTTTTCCCATTAAGCAAATTAGCCTTGAGATGGAGGGGCTGGGTTGTCTATAATGACTAATGAGCTCATAATACCTGAGGGCTTCAGAGCTTTTGCCTGCTACACATCTTGCATCTTTGACAACTTAAGGCTACTTTGACTGACTAGCTATAGCTACTCCACTTCCATAAGCCCTTCTTCTAGAACCTTCTAACCTTTAGTGCCCAGGCTCTTTGTTAGCCACCTGCCACAGGGAGGTCATTTCCATTCCTCCCTCTCTGCATCCCAATGTTTCAGTCCCTTTCTGAGGTAATGGAAAAACCTTAACTCAGACACCATTTGAAAATATGTACAATATACATTTTTCTCTCCTTTTGATTTGGGAGAGGAGGGAAATGGGGAGTGAGCTTATTTTGTTCAACCTAACCAACCCCCCCAAACACACACACACACACACACACACACACACACACACACACACACACACACACACACACACACACACACAATCACACACACACACACATACACACACACACACTCTGAGACAAAGAGCACAGAGGTTTCCTTCTCCTCTTCGGCCTCTTCTACTTTTTAAAACATTTGTGTGTGTGTGTGTGTGTCGTGGAGCGGGTGAAGCGGTGGAGGGTGGCAAGCAGACCGAATCCTGTCTGGCCTCCATGCTCTGTGGACAGTGGGCTGAATGTGCCGGCTCATATTTATGTAGCCGGGGTGTTTAGAGGGCTGGGAACGCCACCCACATTGCCGACCACCATTAGACATTTCAGCCCCCCCTCTAACCTCTGGGCTGCAGAGGAGTGGGTTGCAGGGTGAAGGGAAAAAGGAGCTCTGCCTCAGTTTACCAGATCTCTGTTGCTAGCTTCCTGTAGGAGGGAAACCTCAGAAGTTTCATTGTCCTTGCTGTGCATAGAATTGCAAAGCTCTAATGATATCATATAGTAATAGTGTAGCTGTTCTCTAGTGTCCCAAACCGTGATAGCTACGAAGTTACTCATGAAGTTGGCAATAATGATGCTGACTGGGACTGGCCCCAGGTCTACTGTTTCATTTGATACGAGCTGTGTGCAGACAGGAAGTCACTGGTTAGTTTGTATTGTCATGTAGTTGAGGTTTGAGCTGCCCAACCCACCAAAGGAGGTGTTGCTGTTTGCAGGCCGAATGACACAAATTGGCTCAGGAGTTCAACTTGAAAGAGGGTAAAAGTGTAGTAGTTGTTACCAAATACTGTTGTAAAATAACTTCACTGCCATAGCCTGTTACTAAAATAAACAGAGTCTGGTCTTGTAGGGCTGGTGTGCTAGTGTGGGGCAGTGCTAGTGAGAGTGAGGCCTGTTTGGCCTTGTGCCATAGCCAGCCTGTGGCCCCAGCTGAGTAAACATCCACGGGCCCAGTGTGCCAGGGGGAGGCCCTCCCGTCATAGTCCCAGGCAGTGGGGTGACGAGGGCAGAGCAGGACCCCCCTCCCCAGCCACATACCATACAGAGGAGGCCTTCACAAAAACCAGTCACTCACATCATGGGATCCCCATTCCCACAGGGTTTGATCTTTATATACACTTCTAGGTTTGTATAATTCCTGCCTTGAAATCCTAAACATTTTTTAGCCTTGAAATTCTAGACCGCTAAATACAGACGTACCCCTGCATCCCCGGCCCTTTCTTCTTCCCGGCCTTTTTGTTTAACTTGACTAATGTATCATTGGTTGAGGATAGAATTCCTTAACCTCATTTATGTAATTTAGTTATGTGTTTCTCGCTCGCTCGCTGGCTCTCAGCGGGGCTTGAGAAGTATGCTGTCCTGTGTTTGTGTGAGGTGTGCCAAACAGCCCAAGGCCTTGTCTGGAAGTCTATCCCTCTGTCTCAGCTCTTCCTCATCCCTTTCTCGTCCTCTTGTTGGTGCGGCGGTGGTGGTGTGTGTTGCAGGAGCGGACGCTGGTGTCGGAGGCGGCGAGGCGGAAGGAGCGGGAGCTGGTGGCGCGGGAGATCGAGCGACTGCGCTCGTCCATCCAGACGGTGTGCCGCAGCGCCCTGCCGCTGGGCAAGATCATGGACTACATCCAGGAGGACATGGACGCCATGCAGAACGAGCTGCAGGTGTGGCGCCGCGAGAACAAGGAGCACGCCCAGGCACTGCTGCAGGAGCAGAAGTGAGTCTCTCTCTCTCACTCACACACACACACACACACACGCACACACTCTGGCAGGTGTGGTTGGGTGCTAGTACTGGAGGCTTTGAAGGGGACATATTCTTGTGTCATTACATCAGTACATTCAACTGACATCTTTGAGACCATGATAATTACCTCAAATGTCAAGTAGGTACTGTCAGATAGTATGACAAATGATTCTCGCATATGAAAAGACATGCGTTACCCATTTCATAAAAAGCGGTATTGTATCAGTGTGTTTACCATCATCAATTGGGTCTTAGTGGGATTTAGTGTGAAAGCATGAGCATTAGCTAGACTGCCATGAGTGTGCGTGTTGTCTAGGCTGCAGCGTGCTGCTCTTGTTCCCTGGCAGGGTCACGGACGGTGCTGTGGAGCCGCTGAAGGCTGAGCTGTCCGAGCTGGAGCAGCTGATCCGGGACCAGCAGGACAAAATCTGTGCTGTCAAGTCCAACATCCTCAGGAACGAGGAGAAGATCCAGAAGATGGTGCTGAGCATCAACTTCTCCTCACAGACGTGAGAGGAGCAAATAAACAGAAAGAACAGTAATAACAATAGGAAAACAATGCACTGAACCCAACTAGGTGTCTCTCTTAATTTAGCATTGCTCATGTTGTCCTTTGTTGTGATGGCCATGTCAGAATTGCACTTTTTCAGTGAGCACCTTGGCTGTGCTGCAGACCACCGTTGTCTCACTGTCTATTGAGATGCCTTCCGTGAGAGACCCAGAGTCCCTCGTGCTCTGTGGCTGTGATGGTGAATAGACATAGCAAGACACACCGGCACTGTGTACAGATAGCCTCGCCTGGTACATTTCACATCCATTTGCACACTTTCTTAAGAACTAAAACCCTAACTGAATTAATATCTACATATTGTTGTACATATAGAGAGATACTAATTGCGAGACCGTTCTGTTCACCTCTTAATTTTCTCCCCAAAGCTCATGATACAGCAATATACAGTACATGTGCTGTACAGCGCAGACATGCCAAAACCAGTAAATACACTAATGCTCTCTAGTCAGGCACCATTGCACTTTGATGAAACCCACTTCCTGGATGGTGAGGGTGACCTTTCCTTTACATATGGTTATGAGTGAACATAATATAGGTATAAGGGCAAACTAAGAGTTGAAATGATGTAAAAAAAAAACATTTTGTCTGGAGCGCATTAATTGTAATAGCTTTGGGAACTTTAACCCCCACCAGTCCATTTCAGTTTTGAGGATATAAAACTTTCACATTCTGTACAGCTGTGATATTGTCTTGTTGTGATTTTGATTCTGAATCTGCTGAAGGCTTTTTGTACTTTTGCAAAAGAAAACCAACCCATCCCACCCCCTCCCCCTAGTGGACAAACTGTGTTATATTTTTGTATACATCTAAATTACTTAAAAGTATATATAAAAATAAACAAAGCAATATTCTATTTCAGATTTAGGATCAATAAAATTGAGTTTAGCTGGTCTTGCATAAAAAGTCAGTCATGGTTCATTGTCTAAACATCTATTCTAGAAGCATTCCATTCATACATCAGAGACAGCTCCACATCCTAAACAAAAATACACCCATAAGCTTTTTCTGCAATTTTATTGTATTTTGCAATATCAGGTCAATATAGTCTAAATCAATCATAAATACAATTTCATGTCAGTATTATACATTTTAAGCAAATTAAAATATATATTAGGTCATCTCCAATATATTATTAGTAGTAAGAAGGACATTTTAATGCCTATATTTTATAAAGAGGACCATCCACACTGTAAACTCTTGTACCATATTTCTCATTTTCCCATTTGTTGTACATTATGTATATTTTGTTTGTATCATAGTTCACAAACAACTATACTTTTTTGTAGTGGAGTGAAATAAAATGGTTTTGTTTCAATAACATAGCATATATGTTTTCTTGTTTTAGTTTCCCTTTTTCTTGAGTGCTTAATTTGAGTCTTGTGCAGTGCAGAAACAGTGCTGTTTGATACTGGTCTGTACATCTGGTCAAGGCCCCTGTTCCACCAAGTTCCCTCTGTGCTGGTGTGAGGTAAACATTATACAGGCATTTTAATGACTGTTTGGGATAGCTCATATTGCCTTTTCAGCAGAAGTGATAAATGCAAGGACTTCACGCTCTTGACGAGTTCACATGAGGCCCTGGTGGCGTCTGACCGTCACACCGTGAAGCGCCGCCTTTGAAGGTCAGTCCAATGTGACACAATGAAAACATTTGAATTCTCCCTAAAAGCCTGCGTTATAATGGCACCGGGCTGATTTTTCTGGCAGCCTATTACACAGCTGCGCCGCTCAACAGAAAACATTCGCACACAATCCCTTCCGCTCTCCGTATGTCCCCTCGTCTCATACGCAAACATACACACAGAATTAGAAAGGCCTTTGAATGTCTGTCGGGGGCACTAGTTTTTGCTTGGGGTATTTGTGATGACTGTCAACGTTTAGAAAGGCCCTTGAGGGAGTGGGCACCTGCCCTAGAGGGCTCTATGAGCTCCCAAGGAAGGCTTGGATTAGGGCACTGGAGGAGTAGGGTCCATGTGCTGCTGAGGCCCATTGTCTGTGGGCTCTTCTCCTGCTGAGGAGCTTATGGAGAGCAGCCCGGGCTCTTGAGCGGGGTCTGGGATGACAGGGGCCACAGGGTCTTGGGAGGAAAGGGCCAGGCTGCCATGTCTGTGGAAAGACCTAATCCATCTGAAGTGTTTGGTGGCCCACCCGCTAGAGTTTGCTTTGGAAAACACTGGCACTTTTGCAGGGGAGGTTTCTTATGTGTCTAGTTTGCACTATCGCGCTAACTTCAATTTCAACTTCAGTTTCAAGAGAAGTGAGAAAAATGGCATGAAATCATCTCGGCACGAATGGCTGAAATGTTTTTTTTTTTTTTTTTTAAATGACAAAAAATGGAAATGTCTACTGTTTGGCTAATGGCCTCAGTGACGCATCACAGTCAGGCCGGGGAAGACTGATGTATCCTTTTTTCCACTGTTGAGTAGCTTGTGTTTATAAAGCTGGGTGTTCCAGCTCCCCACGGCCCAGTCCTTTCTGAGTGACACATGGGGGGCCGCTGGGCCCCCTGTTTATTTTTGGAGCCCACGGGCCAGTGTCCACGGTTCAGCTGTCGTCAGGCAGCAATAAGGTATGCCTTCGCAGCTCTCTGGAATAAACCTCCAACAATGACAGGCTCTAGTCACCTACCACACATAAACACAAGTGGCTTGGCTCTCACTGGCACTGAAAGCTGCCTCAGCTTACTAGAGTCTTTAGCCCAAACGTTTCAGAAGCATAAATTCATTCAATGTGCACATACAATGTTTGGCAAATATATAATGTTGCAGCCCGTATTGTGGCCCAGAATTTCTGCATGTTTCAAATCTTAACATTATGCTCAAAATAGAGAAAACGAGACGCGAATCTATTCAGTCTTAGAAAACTGGACAGTCAGCTGGTGAGTGTGCTCCACCTTAAGCGAGCGTGAGTTAGGAACAGGAAGTTTCAACCCTCCAATCAACAAGCGCGTTAGTGAAATATGCAACGGAACCTCCATGACGACAACAGAGCAAAATCAAAACAGTGCTTACAGCCATACATTCACTGTATTCTGCGTAAACGCGACAGTTAATTGATTTCATGCATAAAAACGGCTTGTAAGTTAACTTGGCAATGGCTGGCAATGGTGGCACAGAGGGGGATGTTGATGATCCCCTCGGGACAGGCTGTCGACTCATATCTGTATCAGATCTCCCTAGTACCACACCTGCAGGTACAGTAGCTGCTTACAGTTATTGAGAACCAATCTCATAGGCTACATTTTAATAATAGACAGTGCCACACGCACGCTACACTAAAATTCCATAGCTTCTTCAGTCGAGTTTGACAGATAATAACATACTGTATAATTTGCAGCACAAATAGCCATATCAAATCTTTATAGGCAATAGTCGAACTTCGGTGTAAAGTATTGTTTTGCTTTTGGAATGATTTGAAGGTGTTTCCAGGTGTGGTGGGTAAGTTATCAAGCGCCTAGCCTACGAGAACGACGGTAACAGTCAAATCATTCTCCATAGGGCGGAATCTGAAGGAATGGTTGAAGGAGCAGTTTTGTGATCAACCCACCGATGAATGCGAGGACATGCGGCTCCATAATTCTGCCCATGTGGGTGATCTGGACACCCTCAAGAATCTTTTGGAGGATGACAGCTTCAAACGGTAATTTAGGGCCAGTCCACACCAAATGTTTTACCTGACGCTCAGCCGTCTGTATTGTAATAACAACAGAGAAAATTTTTCAGTTTGGATGGCTTGAGGCATTATCCCTCTTCTCTTGTTACAGGCGAATTAATGAGAAGTCTGTGTGGTGCTGTGGCTGGCTTCCCTGTACACCACTCCGCATCGCTGCCACTGCGGGCCACAGTGACTGTGTGAACTTCCTCATCTGTCAGGGGGCCGACGTGGACCTGGTGGATGTGAAGGGCCAGACAGCGCTTTATGTAGCCGTGGTCAATGGCCACCTGGATTGTGTGCGGATCCTGCTGGAGGCTGGAGCAAACCCCAACGGCAGCCGCCACCACCGCAGCACCCCGCTGTACCACGCAGCTCGAGTGGGCCGCCATGACATCATTCAGGAGCTCATCAGGCAAGAATGCAAGGCCGTCCTCTGCCCCAACCACCACACTAACAAACTCTCCATCGTAGGCTACTGAGAATTCTTGTTTGATGAATGAGCACATAATGGATGAAATTGTGATAATTTGCAGTAAAAACTAATAAATTAGTATTGCAATAAATAAAAAGGTTTTCTATCTCTCTGTTCCAACGTTCCCCACAGGTTCAATGCTGATGTGGACGTGGACTACCAGCTGTGCCTGCACTCTGCCCCATCTGCCCCTCGCACGCTCAGCACCCTGGGCCTGTGCCCTCTCTACATCACCGCTGCCTACCACCACCTGCCCTGCTTCCGCCTGCTGCTCAGCGCTGGGGCCAACCCCGACTACAACTACAGTGGCCCGGTGAGCCGTGAGGCCCTGGCCCGCACCCCCGCCACCTGCCTGCTGGACGCGGTGCTCAAACACGGCTGCCAACCGGCCTTCGTCAGCCTGCTGCTGGAGCACGGCGCCAACCCCTACCTGGTGCCCTGGGAGGAGCCCGACCCGGAGTTGGTGGGCCGCGGCAGGGTGCACCCAGAGGCTCTGCACATCTACCAAGAGGCCAGAAGTGAGTGAGGGAAGCCGGCCACACGTGCTCTGACCAGGGCAATGGTCATCTGAACATCTATGACACTCAAGGACCGTTCTGTGGAGTGAAACATTTCACTAAAATGTCAAACCCGTCAATTGAGTTTGTTTTGATAATGTCACATAAAGCCTACCTTACACTGACAAAATTCGGGAAAGATTCTTGAAAGATTTTAACTCATTCAAGCTTTACTCAAAAGACTACAATCTTTCAAGAATCTTTCCCAAATATTGTCAGTGTAAGGTATGCTTAATTTGCAGTAAGTTACATATAAATATTCTTACTGATTTAATATATTCTGTAAGAAGGGGCAAATTGACTATCCTTATGGTGCAACTATCCAGTTTAAGCAAAATACAGTTGAAACTATCTTGGAGCCTTATCAGACAGATTGTGATTGGTCATGCCATCACAACACTTGTTTATTATGTCTGTGAATGTGAGAGTCTAATCAGAAGTGGTGTGCCATTCTCACTATGCCCCCTGTCGCAGGATGCCCCCACAGGCTGAGCCACCTGTGCCGGGTAGCTGTGCGGAGGGCCATGGGGAAGCCACGCCTGGCGCTCATCCCCACCGTGCCCCTGCCCGAGGCCATCAAGAGCTTCCTGCTGCACCTGGACTGAGCTGAAGCCCTGCTGCTGCTGCTGCTTAGTGTGGTTGAGCTCTGCAACATCCTTGGCCTTCTGGTGTGCTGACACCAATTCCCAATGCACATTGTAGCACACGCATGAGACTGATATTATTACTATTTCTCATTTGAACTTGATGTGATGAAGTTATTGATGACATGTATTTATTGGGTAATACTGCTCATGCTACTCCAGGCACTTTAAACATGGCTAATCCAAGCACATACTGTATTGTCACAGAGCTGATAGAAAGGCAGCACACTTTTCTAAAGGAACTGAACTGCACGTCATCAGAATGGGCTCTGGGAAAACCTCAGATAGCATCGTTTAGAATGAACAGTCTGCTGGCAGTGTCCCTATGAGAACATTTGGACCACCCTTCCCCAACGTTTCTTTGGCAATCATCAAGAGTGTGTTGAAACAAATGTCAGATCAGCAATGCAGATTATTTGGTATGAGTGAACACTATTATCTAAGATTAACATTTCTGTGCATTTGTATCCCATCTACCTTTGAACCTCAGTGGGTCAGTTTACTCCATTCTTTTTTAAGTCCTGTGAATGAATTACGCCAATTCATGTTCCGCTCGGATATGCTGTGTGACCTGCGCCTTAAGTACTGCGGTGGTAATTAAAATCACATACTTGTTCTGTTTGCTTGAGTGAGAACATTCATCTAGTTGCTTTGTGTGAGAGGCAACGTTTCCTGTTTTGGATTTTGCAATGGCAGGAGTACAAACAGCCAGCTGAGAAGCATTTTTCACCCTGGGCTTAGAGTGTCCGCCTCGCCTCGCCTCAGCCATAGCATCCCTGTGGGGCTATTGTTGCCCTGCCTCTCTGCCTCTCTGTGTGTTTGACTCTGTCTTGGAGCACGGGGCCCCAGGGAGGGTTCACACGTTATTTATACAAACTCTGTTACCATCACGCTCAGGAAGTAGGAAGTCCTGACCTGTTCGGCGTTCACAGAGGCTTTGCCCGCAAGTCTGAGCCCCAAGGGTCTGGGTAGATATTGTGGAGATGCTCCCCCCAGTCCTCATCCACAAAGACGGCCTTTTGATGTAATATAGGGTTCCTTTGAGGCACAGCAAATTGTCATTAAGTTCTCATGCTGCCTTGTTCGGTCATTTGGGTATGTTTTTTGTCTGTCCTTTCTCATTGAGCTATAACTTAAGTGTGCCTGATTTTGTGACAGTGAAACCACATCTTGTCGAAAAACCACAAACTGTGGAAAAGCTAAAAGCCTGGGAAATGTCTGCATCTGCCAGCAAATCACCAGTGGAGTTCATCACTGTGTAAATGGCAATCCCTGGATCGGGCTCTGCCAAAGAGGGAAAAGGTGGGTTCACACGCTAATAGTAGCACTCAAACCCTCTCATCTCTCTCTTTTTTTCTTTCTTTCCCCCCATCTATCTCTCTCTCTCGCTCTCTCTCCTTGTTCTGTCTCTGACAGTTTGTGCTGTAGAAATACATCAATGGGAGAGTGATCAAAGCTGCCTAAGAAGAGGCAACAGCCCCAGTGTCAGCTTGTCAACAGTGGGCCTTGAGTAATCTCCCTCTTTTTCCGATGGTCTTTCAGTTGTGGAACTGGAAGCGTGCCACTGTACAACCCCGAAGCCCAAGAGTGCGGCTGAGAATTTGCCATTTCCCCACTGGTTCTTCCGCTGGAACCTGTCCCCCATCCCCACCCCCGAAAGTCAAATAGCATCTTTTCCAAAGGGCCCTGTCATCCCAACACACACACACACACAGAAAATCCCCTCAAAGTCATGCCAGTAGACTTTATGATCACTCTGTTTTCAGTCTGAGCTCATCCAGCCATGGCGAGGTGAACCTCAATCCACATGCTGTGAAATCAGTTGCTTCAAACAGAGGGAAGTTAGTGATGTAAGGTAGCCTGCTGCTGTCTATTATTCTTATTATTTGAAGGGCTCTCCTTCAGGATGCTACGCTTCCGAATGGCAGTATCTGGCTGTGATCCTCTGCGCCTCACCGTACGAGTGTCAGGGAGGATTTGCGTGTGGACCACAGGATGGCTCTAGATGGCACTCTCATCATGTCAACACTTCAGTCCAGCACTTGAGAGGCTACGCAGCAGCATCTGTCTCCACCACACAAGCACTCTCATTCACTTCTAATTACAGCACTCCCATTCACATCTAATTACAGCCGCTCCGGTATTACCCACGCACGTGGCCCAGACACACCAATGCACTTTCAAGTTTTACTACAAGGATCCATCACAAGTTATTATGGACTTTTTCAGTGCAATGTTTATTTGAAGTAGTGCCCCTGCATTCATGTGAAGGAAAAATAAGCAAACTTCATTGCATAAAGGAGATCACACTTCATAAACACAAGTTACAGTTTATCCTAGTGCTTGAATTTAATGAGTCATAAACCGCGCAGGGACATACTTTATTCAAGTGGATATGTCTCTCAAAATCTGACAGCATTTCTGGGGGATGGCTAATTGTCCACATTTCATTTGTGTTTATAATTGGTCCTTCCATTTTTACTGTTTGTTTATTCAGTTATAGAAGCCACAAATAGCCATCTCATCTCATAAAATATATCTGTAAAGACCAATTGGCCCAATGAAAAAATCCACAGTTGCCCCTTGTAGGCAATAGTAATTGCATTCGGTAACATAGGAACTAATACAGAAAGGATCTAAGGGGAAAGGAAGTTAATAACCTGTGTGTGTGTGTGTGTGTGTGTGTGTGTGTGTGTGTGTGTGTGTGTGTGTGTGTGTGTGTGTGTGTGTGTCGCCATGCGTTATGCACGCACACAAAAAGGTCCACCAAAATTGAAATAGAAAAACAGCTGTAAGTTGTTTAGAGGTTTTACAGTCTCCGTGTCCGCCTCGATCTTGAGTAATTCTAACTCAGGCCAGTGCTTTCCTGTCTTAATTACAACACATTTTGTTTAAGTGATCTCATTGCATCGTCTCTTCAGTTACGCACACTTGGACGTTGATTTGACTCGCACGAATAAGCACACCGCTCAATGCCTTGTGGGAGAAAAAGTACATTTTCCACTATTTGACACTGAGATCAAACACCATTTTGATTGTATACATAAAAGCCAGATAACAGGTCCACAAAGTTCTTCTAGAGACTGCTGTTTGGGAGGGAAAACGGAAATGAAGAAAGACGTTCTGTCCAAGCTAAACAGTGTGTTCCATCCATATCGAGTCAGAGAGGCTGGCCAAGGTGAGTGATTAAGAAAATACTGGTCATTCTTCAATTAAATTACATTTAGGGCAAATAAAAAATAATGCAGCACTACGCAAATAGGCATTGAGTAGCCTATATACCACGTCTGCACTGAGTTTTCCAAACGGATGTAAGCTGAAGCGACACTGAAATGATTAGCTAGACCATAAGACAGGAAATATTGAATCGAGCTAATTTACCCATAAACGCATTGCTTGGTTTTAATTTAGAAACCAAAATTGCTTGGTGGCATTTACTTTGATTTTTTCCCTCCAAAGGGACCGGTAGTTGTGAAATGGATAAATGCAGGAAGATAAAATCGCTAATTAATGTTTTTGTCCCAGCCCATGTCATTGGAAACATAATGCAGCCCTATAAAATGCTCCAACTTCACTTTATTGGTCTATAAAGTCAGAAGCTGGTATAGCAACGAAAATACACTTGCTATACAGTACATATCAGCCTCACAGAAAAATTGTAAAAATGTATTTTGTATCAGTTTGCTTATACTGTTACCACAATTGCCTGGAGAACCAATTTGATAACAAATAACTGATCTTATTAATTATTGCACACAGAAATGTAGTTAATTACTGACCTTTTTGAAAAGGCATTTCAAGTTTCTAAGAAATACCACAGTCACTAAATCTTGCCAGCCCTGCAAGTAGAGAGGATGTGTAATTGATAGTACTCATTAAGCCAAACTACCCATGCTTAATTACTTCAGTGAAGCACAGGCTCTCGGCAGAGAGGCCCTGCTTTTGGATGAGGAACAAAGCCATCATTAGACAGGACAGTAGGGATATGGACTAACTCACAAAAAACTAAGCAGGACTTGTCACTCCCCTGGCAAACCACCATCCTACAAGACCATCAGCTGCAGCTGAGGAAGAAAACATGCATGCACACAAACACACAGTCACACACACACACACACACACACACACACACACACACACACACACACACACCAAAGAAAAAAAAAGAGGAAAATAACAATTCCGTGAAGCACTGTGGGAATGTTGTAAAATCTGTTTTCCTGTAGTCCGGAATCCCACACTTAAACCTGCAGGCATGGAAATAAGGGGAGAAAAGCTTGGAGTCCACAGGGACGAGGCCTGTCCAGTGGCCTGTGATTCCGACATGCAGACAGACACACAGATTCAGGGTGAATCACTTCAATGTATCATCCAGTGTCACCCAACCCCCATGGCACCAATACTACTCATAAAATCCATTACACAATCCCTGGCTATTTGATTTATTTATTTATTTATGGGGGGAGGGTTATTATGCAATCATGGTCAGGCTACAGAGTACATTAACAGACTGCCACAGAGGCCTGGGGGTGTCAAGTGGCAATCTGCAGTTCAAATCAGATGCATTTGAATGTAACAGGAATTGTGATGGAATAAGCGGTCAGGATTTAGGGTGTCCTGCTTGGATGGGGACCCACTGAGACTATTTTGGGTTCTTCCTCCCAGCATGGCCCATCTCCCCCCAAACACACTTACACACACACATATACCAGAGGGTGGGAAGAGTGCCAAGCCCATGGCCCAGAGCCACATCAAATCAACCATTTCCTCCCCTGATAAGCACACGCAGACGAGCTTCCCAGATATCCAATGGTAAAGGAAAAAAGGGGGGAAAAGAGACATTTTTGGAAGTCCACCTCTGCTGGCGGAGGCCCCTGTTATGGGTTTTTTTTGCCTCCTTTTTCTCTCTCTCCTTCCCCTCCCCCCTTTTCCCTTAAACCCTCAAAAGGCCTCTCACGTTTCTCCCTCTGCGTCAAGGGATGTCAGGACGTCAATCCAAAGTTGTGCTGAAGAAGCTGATCGACCAGGTCCTCACGTCTTTGGCCTTTCTTTTTTCCCCGTCCCGTCTCTTGCCTGATCACTCAAGGGTGGTTCCTTGATGACATGTCAGTGGAATGGAAGTGGACAGGGTGTCGCCGCTGGACTGGCTCTGTTTCAGATGTCTGTGAGCACCTGCATAATGATGACTGCTGAGGGTTGAGGCTTGAGTTGCACATCAGAGGACGAGGAAGGAAGCCGGCGGATGGCATGGCCAGAGACTCCCAAGGGCTTGGAAAGCTGAGGAGGGTGAGTGGACTCTGGGATCGGAGGGCCGTCACCTGCTGAAGTGGTTGGGGCGGTCATCACTGAGGGGAGTCCGACGGCTGGTAATCTACCCTTGAAAAGGGAAGAGGTGCCTGGACCCCTGTGGCCCATGTGTTGAGACCCAGTCCACCCTGACTGAGATTGGCCCATCCCCCTAAAAGAGCATTTGATGTCCTGCCTGTTGAACACACTTCTGTAAACAAGCATGTGCTGGTGGTTTAACAGTGTGACACCTTATTGCTGCACCCTTTCTAGCAAAGTGTCTCATGGGCCTCCGTTGGCATCCTACTCTTGGTCTAGAGTTACACATGACAGTGGAGCTTGGCCAGTGGCGTTCCACTCATTTTTGTGCAGCAGGACTCAGGAATCTCAGTCTTTTTTTCCACTCGGCCTTGTTTATTTGGAACTTTGATTGCGCGGCGCAGTGAGGTACTTGGGCGGCGGGCCCTGAGCGCCAGAGCGAGAGCGAGTTGGCTGGATGGATGCAGCAGCGTTGCGTGACAGCGGAGCGAGACTCCAGTCCTCAGTGAATTCCAGTCTGAAGTATATTGCTCTTGTGGTTTCCGATGGTTTCTGAAGTCATGGAGAAGCCTGTTGATTTATGTTCTTAGATGTCATCCTTCACGGTGACAATCTCAGTGGAGACATCCCCACTGCTTCCACCCCACTGTGTGCGAATGTGACTCAGATTGCTCTTCTCTGTGATTGTGTGTGTGTTTGTGTGTGTGTGTGTGTGTGTGTGCGCGCGCAGAGCACTTTGAAAAAAGTATTTAGCACAGACTACCACCATTCCAAATGGAATCACAAGCATATTTAGTCAATGTATAAAATTCCATGTGCTATATATCTCCATGATGTGCATGTGAGTTCCTATCAACATATCTCTCTTTTGCTGTTTATATGTTGCAAAATGGAATGAAATGAAAGCCCATTTTTAGCATATTATATCATAACATTTATTATCATATCATGTGGAGGTGTCAAGCAGATATATGCTGTACATACTGCTTCATTTATTTGTATAAACTATACATCCCTGAAGGGCAGCAGCTTCACTGAGAGCACAGGGACCCTCTTGTGTTGAATAGCATGTCATAGCCAGCAGCCTGCGCTGAGTGGATCATGTAGTCCGTGTGTGGCAGGCCCACGCAGCAGGAGCTAATGGCCCACGTGTGGGCAGCACAGCTCTGAGGCCTGCTCTGTGAGTCCCCCCTCATTTACTACAGCCAGCGTGCACAGCTCTGGGGCCTGTACAGTGAGTCCCCCTTCATCTCCTACAGCCAGCATGCACGCTCTAGGCATGGGCCCACCCGAAGAGGCAAACAGCATCCTTGTTTTTACAACCAAGCCTCTTGAAAAACATCGGCGCGTTTCATCCCCGGTTGGCTCCTCCCTCCACTCGAGAGGACATGCAGCTATTAGCAGAGGCCGCCTCTGTAATTTAGCCGTCAGGGAGGCAAGATCCTCAATTTACTGCCCGCCCTCGCTTCTCATTTTCTCGCCCGCACGCCAGCCAAGTCATACATGAACCCGGCGTCCTTCCACAATAGAGAGCGTTTACTGTAAGCTGCAACACAGCGAGCGGAGGATCTCTTCTCCAATTAAATGGGTTTCAAATCAAAATGGGGGATTTGGGGGCCACACGGAGACCAGCGCCGGTGGCCATGCTGTGGTGAAAGTGTGGAGTGGAGCCAGAGCTGCATCCCATGTCACCACCGTCCTCAGAAAAGAAATGAGTGCCTCTTCCAAAACTGTGACCAATGTCATATGACGCTGAGCTGGAGCACGCTAGCGCTCCCTAATCCCAGCAGAGCGGAGCGTGGGCCATGAGCGGATCACCTGGGGGCCAATCAGGATGCGCTCCGTGGCGTGTGAGGGACAAGCGTGTCCAGCGCGGCGGCGCCACCAGCAAATGGACGCGGGGGCTTGTTCGCCTGCCCTCCGCCGCGGCCCATTCCGCTCGCTCCACTCCGACATCACAGGCCACGCGGCAGGAGAGCGGAGAGGAGCGGAGAGGAGCGGAGCGGAGTGGAGCGGAGCGGAGCTGAACTAGAGAAACAGCTGGCGCACTGTGGCCCTCGCTGCGTGCTGCCGTGTCCGCCTGACGAGCCACGGTCCCTTTGAGTGGACGACTACTCCACCCCCATGCTATTCCCGGGGTCTCCACAGACAAGAGGATGTGGCCACTGCCGGTCAGCAGCTGAGTTTTCGCTTAAGGATAAATCAAGCTGATTATCTCGGGCAATTCCACAGTTGGACTAGACAGTCCCAGTTTTTTTTCTTTAAAACTGTATAACGGGACTCATGACTTTATTTCAAGCCATTCATAGAAGCACATTTTATATTAGTTTGGTTTATAACCATGCTAAGGTGATGAGGGTTTTGTTTGTGCGGTTAAAAAAAAATTCACCATTTGTATGTGTGTGTGTATTCATATGCAGGTGTGTGTTCCTTCGCTCTGCTCTGACCCAACACTGCATTATTTGCGCTGGCCGGTGCTCAGGCCCTGTGCTATTTCTTTCACACAAGCACAGGCGGCGCCTTTGATGTGAGCGCTGCGCTTATGCCTCTCATCAGCGGCCGGCCGGCCGGCGCTGCAGTTGGATCGGTGTGGTGGTCCGAGGGAGATGGAGTGTTCTGATTACTGGATCTCCCCCCCGGCCACGCTGTCAGTGACGCTGCCAAAGACTCTGTGGAGGCCCCTCTGTGCAATCACCCTTGCTATCGTAAACATGCAATGTTTTATTTTGCTTCAGACCGGCTCAGATAAACAGGAGACGGGAACAGGCCCACGGTGTGAGCCCCTGTGTGTGTGTGTGTGTGTGTGGGTGTGTGTGTGTGGTAGGGCCTGGTGCAGGCAGAGTAGCTGCTAATTGCCTTTGTGTATTTTGTTCTGTCTGAGCTGTGGGGGGAAACCAAGCCGGTCAGAGGCCTGGTCCAATTACGCCCCTCTAACTCCAAGCATAAACATTTCAACTCCTGATGCCTTTTTATTTATCGCAACGCGCTTCCACATCCTACAGTAATGGCCGCCATATTTCTTTGATAAAGGAAGGGCCTGGTGGACGGCGAGTGGGCCGGGGTGGGCTTCGCATGCAACAGGGCGCTCCGCACTGTTATTCTTCTCCCAGTGTTTGATGGGTGGGAGGTTTGCCAGGGAGGTTGTGTGTGTGTTTATAGTGTCAAAATGTGTACCACATGTGAGCTCAGGTCTGCTCTGCACCAGCTTCCTCTCTCTCTCTCTCTCTCTCTCTCTCTCTCACTCTCTCTCTCTTTCTCTCTCTCTCTCTCTCACTCTCTCTCTCTTTCTCGGAGTGCCGTGCCCAGCTGTATGTCCATAACAGACAGCTGGTAGTGGGCTAGTTCGCTGGTGCAAGTCAAGATGGTTCACACTTTTGCACTTGCTTCATGATAGTTCCAGCGAATGATCAAATGCAGCGAAATTGCGAGACAGTCCTGCAATTTTTTATTTTATTTTTACAATTGTTGTTGAATTTTAACATGAGGAAGTATTAATATTTGGAAGAAATATAAATGTAACATTTATTTCAAAATAAATATTTAGAGTTAAAATATAAGTTGTTAAACTAAACATGCGGTATGACCACAGCTGCCACTCTGTCTAAATACTCTGGCATTTCCTGCTCTATAAAAGTAAAAGCAGCTTTTCTGATGCATGTTGTCATGGCCTTGCAATGACATGCACTCTCCCTGTATTTTGATCCCTCACACATAGACTATATCTACTCTGCAGCCCTATGGACCCTTTTTCCAGCCACAGCCCATTTGTACCCTGATATATTGGCCTTCTTACCTTATATTTCATTACATGGCTTCCATCAAAAGAACTTGTATTAAGATGCATGTAAATCATGTGCTTTCATTTTAGGCCAGAGGAGAAGGTATAGAGCTTTAAAGTTGGACAGCGCCATAAAGCACGGCCTCATGAAAGCCTGGACGCACAGCATGCCATGATAAACACAGTCAAGGTTGCAGTGTCGTGGGCCGCCCCCTCCCCCAGTTCCTCTGTCATCTCATGTACATACTGGGAGCCTCAATAACTCACGCCAGTGTCAATGTGGGAGTAGGGATCGTAAGTGGGGCTAGATCTGCACCGGGAACAAAGACGTCCCGTTTCCGGGATGATGCCTGAACATCGGGGCCTCCTGGCCTCGTGCATCCTCCTCTCCCATTGAGCCAGACCCGATTCTGGGATCAGGGGCAGATGTTTCGCCGAATGCTTTGCTTTGTCGGAAAGATTTATTTACTCTACCTATTTATACTTTTTATTTATTTGCTTCATTAGTCTCCGTATGACTTTGGGTCACTTCCATTGAGAAATTAGTGTGTTTATAGTCCATTCCCCCAACCCAAAACACACAGACACACTCGTGTATACACACGCGTGCCCGCATACACATGCTCTCCATGGTGGCAGTGTGCAGAGGAGATGGAGAGCAGGAGAATTGGACTTGTGTCAAGCAGAGGAACTCTCCTGAGTACAGCAGCAGTCAGAGAAAGGGCTCAAGTCAGTAAAGGGCTCACAGGACCAACATCTCTCTCTCTCTCTCTCTCTCCCTCTGTGTGTGTCTCTCTCTCTCTCTCTCTCTCTCCCTCTGTGTGTGTCTCTCTCTCTCTCTCTCTCTCTCTCTCTCTCTCTCTCTCTCTCTATCCCTCTCACTCTGTGAATGATTCAGGGCTGTCACAAACAGGGCTTGCCTTGATGCAATTATGGTGATAAAAATAAATCCTATGATAAATCTTTATCCTCCACACACACACACACACACACACACACACAGAAGCCTGGTTAGAGCGGAGGAATGCGGACCTTAAATGATGAGTGCAGATACAGCTCCGTCAGTAATCACTCACCTCCCAGGAAGACTCCATGCATGCGGGAAGTGCAAGAGGTCATCTTTTCAAGGCCTATGATGTCATCGCTCCCATCGCTAGTTCCCGTACACGATGACGGACTCGCAACTTGAGAAATCGGGGGAAATCACTGAGCAAATATTAAGACTGCACGCACCGTTGGTTTAGTCAATCAGAGAACATGTTCATCTGCACTCTCTTTGGAAACTGAAACTGTGTCACCAAAGTGAAAATGAAATAGGTTGACAGATACTAAACATAATGCCTTTTTAAAAGCTTAACACGCAACTATCAAAGTATTTGGTCCACTAAAATGGGGCGACGAGTTTCAATATGCTCGATGATCCTGACCATGCGTCCATTTCTTGGTGGTGGTGTAGTTATCGGGTGTACCAGGGCCTACCGCATCGCCTCCCTGGGCGCAGGGGGAGTGCCATACCCCCGCCTCCCCCGCCACCCCCATCGTCTTAATTCAAAGCATCTTTTGCCGAGCGCGGCACTGAAAAGGATGTGGCTAAAACAAATAAAAGAATCATAAAGGAGGGGGGATCAAAGCAGGTCTGCAAATCCATTCCTTCTGGGCAAAGCAGCTTTCAAATAAAACAGGCAAAAGAAAAGAAGAGAGAGAGAGAGAAAGAAAGAGAGAGAGAGAGAGATCCCACATCCTAGCTCCGTATCTCAGGGACTGGGTGACTTGCGGAGTGGCGAGCGCGTGCCTGTGTCTGATTGACTGAGCCCTATGGAGACGCTTGGGCCCCAACCTCACGCCTCCGTCTCCGCCAAAGTCCTCGCTCTATCCCTGAAAGCTCACGTTAAACCTTTTTTCATAATGCAGTCTGTTTATGAAGCCTTTTGGTGAGCGAGTGTACGTGTGTGTGTGTGTGTGTGTGTGTGTGTGTGTGTGTGTGTGTGTGTGTGTGTGTGTGTGTGTGTGGGTGTCCCAGTGTGGGTCCCAGTGTGTGTGCGGGGGTCTCTGAGGCAGGCCCAGATGTTGGCATGAGTGTATGACGATTATGAAATGCAGGCCACCAGGAAGCCTGTAACGCCATCAAGGCCGAAGTGCCTGCGCTGGAACATTTGGTTCGCAGGGGCTGCGGCGGTGCTTCTATAAAGCCATCTCCCATCACAGCTGTGCTTTCAGACCCCCCCGCCATCCTCTCCCCCTCCCCTCCCAGCACAGGGGACTGATTTAACCTGCTTCATTTACGCTCACAGCTGAGGGGTCCAGGTCTGTCACCACTACACACACATACACACACACACACACACACACACACACACACACACACACTCACCTACATACTGTATATATATCACCCATGCCATGTCAGTCTTTTTCTCCCAGGCCTACTGATTTGTACTCTGTTCCCTGCTCAGATGTCCCCCAAGGCCAAAGCACAGCATTCTGGGTAAAAGCTGGACCAGAGCACTTTGCACGCACTGCATACTTATGGCATGATGCGTCCGGCTCCATGATCTGCTGCTGCAGTCCTTTTAACAGTCCATTTGCAATAAGAAACATTCTGGATTTCACAATACATTTTCTTTGAAGAAGAGGGAAATGACTTACTGAGGACTGTGAGGAAAATTCTAACAAACCCAGTGGGTGAGACTATGCAGTGTTACTTGACTTGTTAGATTTATTTCACAATGGATCAAAGGCTTTCAGACTTTCGCAAAAAAAAGGAAAACCGCAGCATGACTAATTTCCCCCTGAAACGAATATGAATTTTCAGACCCTTCTAGTCACAGGAAATGCATCAGCTTAGTGGGGAAATACATATTCCAGATTTAGGGCTGAAATCGACATTGTTCTTTGCTTTTTTCCTCCCCCTTCAATCCTTTGTTTGACTGTGAGGACTGTGTGTCCAAAGAGACTGGCACATGAGGTTTGTTTCTCGGGCAGGTTTAGCCGCACTGAGTCTTCCGTTAAAACAAAAGAGTCACTGTATGTCAGTTTCCTCAAGAGGAGAA
This sequence comes from Sardina pilchardus, assembly GCF_963854185.1. Classification (NCBI taxonomy): domain Eukaryota; kingdom Metazoa; phylum Chordata; class Actinopteri; order Clupeiformes; family Clupeidae; genus Sardina; species Sardina pilchardus. The sequence continues at coordinate 3,869,116 of NC_084997.1, forward strand.
ACTCAGTGTGGGCCTTTGTGTACACCACAGAGGACATACCAGTGGGATAAGTCAATAACTCATCTTCCAAACAAACTCTGATGTCGGTAAATGATCTAAACCGTATTTTTTTTCAAGAAGGGTATGGTTGGACTTGCGGTCTTTCTCTCCTAGAGTGAATGGCAACACTGTATGTTGATATTGTGACCTGCAAGACATGGGATCTGATGGTAAGAGGAGCTGATGTTCTGGCTGAACACGGCTGATGGCTTGTTGGTACGGACTTCTCTGTGACTCAATGGGCCGGGAGCTCAGTGAGGAGTGACATGAGACTCTGTGTTGTGGCAGTGACACTAATGTCCTCTGACTGGAGCCTTCACCGTGTCATTGATCTTTGCTTTGCGTATATCCTCCGTTGTTGAGCAACACTGGGTCACGCAGACACAACCCCAGGTCAAGTATGGGCCAAGGATGACAGCTGGCATTACACACGGCCTGAAACAATACACACGCGTCGGCTCTCGCGTGATGATGGAAAATGAATGGGGCCAGAGTTCAGGATGATCTCTTTTTGAGTGATGGGAGGTGACGCTTTAATGAATACCAGCACGTCAGGAGGAGAAGGAGCTCCGTGCGGCCATTGCAGTGGACCAGCGGCTGATCAACAAGGACTCCTGCCGGGTGTGTCATTGCTTAATCAAGATATAGAGGGCCGCCTTACCTCTGCCGTATAGGGACTCCTTATTCCCCTCCACCACAGTCCAAAGCGCAGCCTTGAAAGACATAGTTTCTACGCCATTAAAATACCTCCGAAAATATGGGATGCTTATCAAATAATAAGAACCACATTGACGCAATTCGCTGGCAACCTGGCTGTAACTCCTTTTGTTAAAGCGATATCGCTGTCTTTCAAGTGGCCCTTTGAAGTTGGCAACATTATGTGAGCCCCTGGGCATCTGGGAATGGTGCAAAACTAGGCAGCCTCCCTGGCTTCCACAGGGGGTGAAAACTTCACAGTGGCCTAATAACTGACTTGAGTGGTCAGTACTGCCAGGGCGTCAGTCAAGAGTATGATAATGGGCACTCCTAATATCCCTCTCTTTGTCTCTGTTGTTATCACTCTTGAGGTGTGTTTAAAGCCTCTGGCAGCGCTGGACTGATGGGAGCGTGTTCTGGCCTGGTCTCCTCTGGCGGCGGCACGCTCAGCAGTTGCCCAATAAAAGTGCTGCTGATCAGTTCTCCTTGCACTCGAATAAAAATGAGAAGCATCCAGTGGTGAGCACGGACAATCCCTTTTAAAAGTGATGGCATGAACGAGCTCTTTCCACGCTGGTACTTTTCCAATGTTAAAAGGTCCAGCTGATTTAACTGTGGGCCAAATTCTATGGCTCCAAAAGCACAGTGCAAATCTGATCTGTCAGAGTCACTCAAATTCTCCTCCAGGTCTATTACTGCCGACTGACATATTTCCATGAGAGGTCACAGAGGTTAAAATAACAACAGTCACACTTGTGGAGGAGATGAGGGCACATTGAAGGGGATGGGGCCTGGCTAGAAAAGGTAGAGATGTCTCCACCATGCCCCCAAACACCCTGTATGTATTTTGGTAAGGGTAGAGACAAATGACAGGTGCAGGTGGAGAACCACTCCCTGCATCCACCTTACAGTGCCCCTGCCCTAGTCTTTGTGGCATGGAGAACCAATTCAAGTCCAATGTCCATAAGCCAAAAACTTTAAAGGTGCTCGGGTTTTAGGACTTCACTATCCTATTCAGAAGGCATTTCATGGGTGCTATGGTACTTTGGAACATTGTGAGAGGAGTGAATCTGCGAGGTGTGTAAATATATTAAGTATCATCTACCTATAAACCTTTGATGTGCACTCTCTTAACCAGTTGCAATTGCTATTGTGTGTGAACTGGCCAAGCAACAAAACTCTACAAAGAACTGTACCCACCCTCTTCCGTTCAAATGTTACAGGTTCAACCCACAGACAAAGTTATCATTCCAGAGCAAGACAAAGCATCAGCCAGCAAAAAAATAGAACAGAAAAATAAAACAGAAAAATATAAATCAGTGCATCGGTCTCTGATTTACAGTACTAACATAATAGTCAACTAACACCGTTAACTTAGCATACTGTAAATAGTACTAATGTCAACCTTTGGAACCAAAGGAACCGCAGCCAAAACAGTTTCCTACATTGCCTGAAGCAAAGGTTAAATCTCAAAATCAGCTCACCAATTAAAGGCAGTTTGGGGTTCAAAGTGATCATAACTTGTGGATTATGCAGACTTTAAACAATCCTGAGAGAAATGAAGTGACATCAGTGAGTATTTGATGGTGAAGCCCCCAAATGGTGATCTTTTCCAAATGAAGGTGTCACAAGATACTAATGACATCCGATGCTAAATACGGATTATGCCACCATTTAGGTTGCATTCCCATATGAGCCCTTAAGGTTTAATTAACGCTGAAACATGTTTTTTAGTCCACATAGGAATGGGGTATAAATGTCAATTTGATCCTGGAAATGCTAGAGGTAGACAATATATCTTTCAGTCATTTGCATGTTTCCATGCTACTGTACATGTAGCCTTCTGGAAAGGGAGAGGAGGCAGAGTTGTGCTAAGTACTGTAACACTGCCCCCAATCCACTTGAGATGGAGAATATGAAATGATCTAGCATGCTAGCCAACAGCTAGTCAAGCTTGCGTATAGCCTCTTTAAATAACAGCTTATTTCATTTTTTTCCTCTTCCTCCTCCCAATATGTTTCCTGTCTGTTCCTCCAGGGGCAGTGAATCCATGCATTGAATGGGCCTGTGGGGCTTTTTTTATAGAAGAAAAAAAGAGAAATTCCTTCATATGGTAATCAAGGTTGGGTAAACACTTCCATGGCATGCATATTCAGTATGGCTGTCTGTCTTTGACATTTAAGCCTGACGGTCACAATCATCCGTGCATTCCTCCGGCATGGCTCATGTTCCCCGTGTCCAGGCCAAGATGTCTCCCTCATGCTGCTTTTTCAGGAGGAAATTATTTTTCATTGCCCCCGAAAGAGTTGGCCCTTGCCAAGCCCCGCTGATCCACGCACACCGCCACTGGACCTGCCAAGTCCTGTCTGGCTCCCAGTGGACCGCCACTAGCTTCCTGCACACACAGGAAGGTTAGGCGAACTGGGAAATGGGGGTCGCGGTCCACAGCGTCAATGAACGACATCCTCATATACCTGTGTCCATCCCGCCTGGAGAGGAGAGGATATATTTTATCTGAAATATACTCGAACAGACTCTCCAAATCAGTGGGGATGTCCGATACATCTTTACAGGACGGTTATATGGATTCAGTTTGTACCATAATTTTATGCTGTTCCACTCAACTGGTAGTGACTTTTTCGAAACAGTCACGCTTGGGTTTCAAAGGACACTCGCAAGTCTTCAAAAAGATGTTTTTGACTAGACGGACTGTCATTCCTGATGAAGCAGAGCTTGAAATCATAGCCGGAGTGCTTATTTGGACACATTCTTTGTAGCTGCGGTTCCTTTTTAATACATCCTGTTTTTGGAAGGGTTAGTTCTCACCCTGCTTGAATGTAGTCGGAATGATTTCAACCCGCATGTCAGTACTGCTGTCGAGCTGAATGTTAGGTTACCCACACACATTCCACACCGTCCTCTCAGCCTGACACTCATGCAGTGGAAACTGTTGTGAGACAATGGAGTGACTCAACATCAGAGCACAGCAGCTGAGAGAGAGAGAGACAGTGAGAGACAGAAAGAGAGAGAAAGGGAGAGAGAGAAAGAAAGAGACACGGTTTATGGTGCACCCTTTACACCGAACAGCATGTGAGTGTGCCGGCCGGAGTCTGTTATTTAGGTGCTCACTCAGAAACGCCAGCTATCATACGAGGGGTTTTTGGCAGATCTGACAGCTCTTCAAATCTTCCCAGGCTCTCTGCCATGCGATTCACCCGCAATCCCGCTGAGATCCCAAGACCTTGGGAGAGAGTGAGAGAGAGAGAAAGACATAGAGAGAGAGTGCTGGCGAGCCAGGCCTCTCTCAATTTGACCTGTGCCCTCAAGGCGCACAGGAGAGGGATGACTTACCCTTTCGTGATTCCGAAACGCACTCGGAGCCAAACTCGGGGGCCGGCAGGGGGATGGGGAGAAAAACGTGCTTCCACAGGCATCCTGCAGGCCAAGCAAGAGGCCTTGGAGTGTCTGTTGTCTGTCCGGCTCCACTCGCTGCTCCCAGCGCATCTTGAAACGTGGTGATTCAATGATCTGAGTCGAGTTCACGGACGCACTTTCATCTTATTTCCTGCCTCTATGCTCCCCTGATTAGTGTTTATGTTCGGTGATCTGTTTCTTATAATCTTTTGTTTTGAATTGCTTTTTTCCCCTTGTTCATACAGTGTGTCTCCTTCCAACTAACATTGTTCTGGAGCAACTAAAGGATTAGGGTTTAATTTGCTGGCAGCACTTAAAAAGGCAGAGGGGAAAAACTGCAACACCTTCCGCACATGCTTTCAGCTGCACAAAATGAAACAATTCCATTTGTTGGGCATGCAAATGGAGGGAAAACACATCATACTGTGACATATGAAAAGCTGACGGTTGGGGCTGCAGATGGGCTTTTGTTTTAAAATAAGCCGCTATTAGTGCACTCTTAAGGGAGATGGCGTTTCATTGGGATTTCTTCATATTTGTTTAAGTCTATATGTTTACTTTGATCCTGAGACTATTGCTCCTCGTGTCCCCACAGCAGAAAAGCTCATTGTGGTGCATTAGAGGCGACCTTTCACATTTTACTGTTTTCTCTCACCATGTAAAATGGAAGCGATGCCGCAATGGCTATGACCTTTCTCCCCAAATCCTCAAAGGTTATTACATTTAGCAATTATAGTTATATAGTTTCCTTTAGGGGGGTTCTCTTTGTTCTTTTCGTTGTGCCAAGAGAGGGACTCCAAGCTTGTTGCCTTCCTGTTGCGATTGCTTGCTTTTAACAAGGTATTTTGGGGTTTTGGCTTACCCAGCACACCGTTCACATTGACATCCACCGGGGGACTGTTACGTGCATGCCTGGAACTAAGTGCGTGCAGGGGTGCTGCCCGATGGCATGCTCTGTGCGTCTGTTTGCTGGTGGTTTGTAAACAGTAGGACAGTGGTTCTTGTTTGGGATTGGGGGTAGGAAATAGTGCAGGGGTTTGGGTGGCCAAAATGTTAAAAAGCAACAGAGATGAAATTACGAAGCTTGTGTCCAGCAAAGCAGGCATGTCTGTCTCTCTGGCAGTTGTCTGAGGATGTCTGCAGCTAGCATTTGTACTTCTGGGTAGAGATGGGTAAACAAGCTGGCACTGGTCCACATGCGGGTTGCTCTTGGGACCTCACTCCCAGACCTGGCATGGCTACCCAGCAAATTGTCCTTTTCATGGAAACCAGGGCTCCAAATTGCTTTCAGATGCTTCCAGCCTTTGGTTACAAGGAATTGTGTGGCTTCTCTCTTTGAGAGGTTGAATTAATTTATTGCTTTTTATTAAAGTGCTTTGAAAGCCTCGGCTGGCTTTTTGCTTTAATATATGCATGGGTGGGTGGGTGGGTGACAGCATTGCTGACAGCTCGGGTAGACTTGAAAAAGGACACATCTGCATGCTCTGAGAGGATTAAAAACCTGTTCCCACAGAGGGCAAAAACACTCGTCTGTGCTTCAAAAGTATGTTTTTGAAGACTGACAGTGTAATATTTACACTGTTTTGCACAGGGTGCATTTTTATTACATTTAGTTAAATGGTCATTTAGAATCATTACAGAATATAGATGACAGTGGAGAGTTATATCTTTGCCACTTTTAATCATTCTCTCTGTCTTAAAAACTGGTCACTCAGAATTAGACAGTATTCCATGAGTATGTGAAAGTCGATGAGTATGTGTGCAATATGAAAGGTTGACTGGTGTAGTGATTTAAAAACAATGGAATTCATTTTTAAATAGAAAGAGGATGGACTTGCCAGCGACATGGAGAAAATGATCGATGGGGATATTACTCTTTCAGATGGTGTGCCTTTGAAGAGAGGCTCTATACATTTAATAGTCTGACCTTACTCTTCTTTTTTTCTTTTATCTTTTATTCACGTCTGCCTCTTCCTTTTAGTTCCACTGCCCCGGCAAAATCGACAGGTCAAATGTTTGCTCCATACCACTTGCAGAACTCGGAGGGCAACTGTGCTTTTCTACGTGCAGTATGCCTTCAGTAAACCATGTTACACAGCTTTTTTGACCATTTGGAATCATGTTTTTCAGGAAGTCCAAGAAACGTCGTCCATCCTCCTGTTGGATTACCTCTGTTTGACCTTTACAATGGGGAAACAAAATCTACAGCCGTAAAAGTGAATTAGGAGCCCCGTTGCAGCACATGGGCAAATGAACTGCGCACTGCGTACTGCACACGGCTCAGTTTCAGGGCTCCTCTCCACTATTTAGCGACACGTCTGGTTGAGCAAAGCATTTTATGTTGGCTCGTTTTTTGGCTGCTCCACCTGACATAGATGAAGGATAATAGTCCGAGTTCCATTGTGCTCAGCAGAGGCTCCTATGTGTCTGCAGCAGCGGGTTATGCACACTGACTCATAACCCCTATTGCTCAGGCCGCTCTCACCAGGGAATGGAAGATGCCTTCATCTCCAAGCTGGGATTCACCCCTTCCACTTCGGCCCATGTGTTTGACATTAAAGCTGGAGTATGTGCTGAAATTAGCCAGGCTATTCTTAACCTGCTGTACAAAGGCAGATGCCCCCCCAACCAATTGTGTTTTGCAAAAAATAATGATGCAAATTATGTCACTCGAAGCGTGTCACATCTATCTATTAAATTCATCCATGCTTTTTATCCCGTCACAGACTTTGTTTTGACTTGTTTTAATGAGAACATTGTGTGTCAGAGGAATAATTTGTTTTTAATGTGCGGGCAAATCTGAAAACGCGCTTCTTTGCTAATGCGAAAGACATCAGAGCCTTGCTTTTGGGGGTAAGAACAGTCCAATGTCAGGCCATCAGCTGTTGAGTGATGTATTCATGGTCCGTAACTGATTTGTCTCCCAGTGCCTGTCCAAATGCTTTTCTCTTTTTTCCCTTTCGAAGCGAGTTTTCCATGGAGAACTGCAAGTGACAAAACCACAATTTACTGGCTCACAATGACAACACAAACAAGGGGCGATCATTAGCTCTAATGTGTCCCTTTGCTTTCTGTACAGCTGACCTCTGAAGACCTGGAACTGCTCTGTCCAGCTTGAGAATGCAGGCTGCACCTGTGCCCTGGATAGGACACTGTGGCTCTTTATCCCATTGAGTAATAAGGGGGGCAAAGGACCTTACTCACTCACATCTGGCCTGTCAACAGGCTTCTCTCCAATGGACCATCTCCTAACCTCGTCGTCTCGAGGTGAAACACCTCTGTCTCTCCGTGGTTTCTTGCGCCACTCGAGACACTCGAGAGCCAGAGAGTTTTGACCCCTTGAACCACAGATCTCCACAATGGCTCAGTCACAAGCATCGTGGATCTGGTGAAACAATTAACACCCCTCCCCCACATCCTCCCTCTGGCTCTCCAAGAGAGGGAAGGGAAGAGAAAGAGTGGGCGAGAGAGGGAGAGAGACACACAGAGAGGGAGGGACACAGAGAGGGCATATCTTCTTATGAGGCAGGGGAACGTTTGGGGTACTCCAGAGAATGTTGCCGCCGAAGGCAGTGGCGGAGCCCTTCCCATCTCTCTTTTTGCTGCTCCGGGCCTGAAACTCCCCCTTGGAGGAATGTTTATGCTAGCAGATTTTATGTGGATGATGCCTTTTCCAGACAAGGCCCATAATGGCTTTGGGAATGGTGGGGAACGGGGAGGAGTGGAAAGTGTCCCCTAGTTCTAATGAGATGAGGAGTGCACGGCTGACGTTGTCTTTCCTCAGAGGTGAGACGTCCCGTAGGGCCTATTCCACTGAGCTAGGAGTTCAAGAAAAGGAACTAAACAGACTGGACATGTGAAATGGCCTTCCCCGTGAACACTGCCACCTCATTGTTCAGTTCACACCCCAACACTGTCTTCATACTATTGGTGACACAAAGTCTTAGAAACCTCAGTCATTTCTCTAACCCGTGGGTTGCTTTCCTCTGTGGATATATACACTGTGAGGTAACATGGTTATATAAATAATAAAACAGAGCTTTTCCCATGGGGTGTTGTACATGTTGCACCGGCCCAGTTTTTGTTATTTCACATTGAATGAGGATCCAAAACCCCAATTGGATGTGAGTACTTCCTGGCTTGGTGTGACTGTTTTTCAGAGTGGTAAACAATGACTAAGGTTGGAAAATGAGATGTCTGAATATTTCTTCAGTGAGCTGGCGCACTGGAACAAACAATCACGCATCAACATCAACATCAGACCATGAGTTCCTTTGTTGAGATGAAAAGAGGTGTGCACAAACACTGGGAATGCCACAGATGATGGGTATCTTTATTTATAGCATGACTATGGTAGCCTAATGACTCTGATTAGACAACAAACCCTCTTGTTTGTCTTTATCATCACACCAAATCCCACCTCATCATAGTCTGCCCACATCTGGACTGGATACATACAAGAATAAATTCTTAAACGTTCTTCATATTCTTGTCTCATTACTGTCATGGCAGACATTGTTGGCCAAAGAATGGCCATGAGAGTGGTGGCATGGAAATGGACTTCATGAAGATTTACTGTATTTCGGTGTTCCAAGCAAATAATAACGTTATGTACACAGTACAATGATCACACCATATACTATATTTCATGGACATCTTCAAAAAACAGGTGTAAGACATGATTTTATAATTGTATGATTTTAATTCTATATTTTCTCTCGGTTTTTTGTTACCATGAAAATAACTCCCAAGTCGAAAGGACTTCAAAACCAGAGACTAATTGCGTGCAGATGTGATCACACGTCGGTTCCAAAAGCTTTTGCTGCGCAGCCGGTGCAGAAGCGCGCCTTCGTCTGAATGATCCATTTCATTCAGAATGATCTTTTAGGTGCGCTCTCTTGAAGTAGAATCCAGAGTAGTCGTTTGCTATACTACATCAGAGAGGGTTAAAGCACATGGCTCATCTGAATATGAACGCGTTGTTGTCTCGAGGCTGCGTTTGACAGCAGTCTTGTGTCCGAACGGACGCGTCAGCTGCGCGTGACCGAGGGGTGCCTGCTCAGCATACGGATCTGACAGCACTCTCCAGACGCCCTTAGAGCAGGAATAGAAAGTCTCTCTGGCCCCCCATTTCCATCAAAGAATAATGCAACTCAACGAGAAACAACAGGCATGCATGATGATGATAAATGGTATTCAAGCATATAGGCCGTTATCATCCTCTAAACTTTTTATGCAAAACACAGACTAGTCAGGAACAGGCAAATGCATAAAGAGCAAAATGTCTTTGCATTGAGTCATTAAGGAGCAGAATCTTCAAACATATGAAATAAGTAGGCTTGTACAAATATTGATGTGTTGCCTCAGGACCGGCTGCTTGAGGGCGTGGGGGGTCTATGGACTGCTCTCACTGATGTATTTAGAGCCCATAATTACTCAACATTTCCGCGTCGCGCCTTGTGTCCACTCCGCCGAATAGCCTATACCTTGGTCCTACCTCGTGTAAATATGCGATGCCGGTCTTAATAGAAAACAATCATTAATCAATCTTTCCGCTTTACATTTCTGTTAGAGCTTGTGGTAACAAGATTCCGCCGGCCGAGGGGGTTATAAAAACATCAGAACAGTCTGTTCATTAATTGCGCGTTATTATTGTCATTTGATATCTGAGAAAGTCTGTTGTATGCTACCTTTTTTCTAGATAATTAAGGGAGAGGCCACATACAGGCCACTCTTAGAAAACATTTCAGACATTTTTTAGATGCCCTGTAGAGAATAACTTCTCCACTGGATTGCCATTTAAAATTGCCTAATTGTATTGAGTTTAGAGTAACCAAATAGCAGTCCTTTGAAACCAAATTAAAACGTATTTGAGGGGCGGGGGAGCACAAAAAAACATAAACTGTGTTCCAACAAACAGACCTGATCAGAAATGCCATTTCAACGTATTCGATGTCATCAAGGCACGACAATGTAGCCTACAGAAGAGAAATATAAACACATAATGAGACTATTAAGTTAAAAAAAAAAAAAACAGTTTCTGGTTTCCTAGATCACCTAAGTACAATAATTAACAGTATTGTACTTAGGTACAATAAGTACAATACTTAACACTAGGAAACCAGAAACTGCCACAGGTGATGTTATGTGTATCATTATATGCGCTTTTCTAAGCTTGTAGCAAGAACGTTTATTTCTGTTCATCAAATCTAGGGGGAAAACTAACTTTACATGCTAACAATTCGGCGAGGTTGATGCAATAATGCAAAAAATCTGTTTTTGACAAAAAAAAATGGTTAATCACATTTATTCATCTAATTGTCTTATTTCTTATTTAGGATAACCTAATAGACTCATCATCTAGGCTACTGGCAACATGCCCTGGCCTAAGACTGGGTATACAACCATTCAGAAAGCAAAAAAGAATGCCAAACAGGACGTTTTCCTTTGTAAATATTAACACACTCGTAGTATAAGCTATGGGAATCGACTTAAACGAACTTCATAATTGGACACGTGTGTTTTTGCCCCTGTCCTTAATTTGGAGCTCAACTTAGTCCATTGTGTCTGAGCTCCTTTTTAAATGGCAATGAGTGATCCATTAGGAGGGGGCACGTGTCCTAATGAGCTCCTTTTCAGTCTGTTCAATGGGCACACGCACCCCGCAGCGCGGGAGGCCTTTCGTCTATTTAATCCCCCATGTCGTGTCCCCACCAACTGTCTTGGCCGACGGCGTCCAGGTAGCCTATAAAATCTTCTGGTACTGACAGACACCTCAGTTTACGTGACGAAGAACCAAGTGATGAGATAGGACTGTCACGGTAACCTGCAAAAAACTGTATTTCGTCAAACTCACGGCCTGCTTTGACATGGAGGATATGCTTTTTGACTTCGACCAAGATGCCACCGCAGACTTCGCCTTTTGGGGACAGATGGACCCGAATTTCCAGTTTCAGTCGCAGTTGGACAGTTTGCTCTTCGACTGTGGCACAGTAGTAGGACAGTTGTCCCCATGGTCCTCTTTCGGATGTCAGTCTGTATTTCCCGATGCTCAGCTGACCTTTACCGATCTAGACTCTCAGTCCCCACAACCGGAGGCCGGTGCTGAAGTGGACAGCTCCTTACTGGACGAGCCTCAGGAGATCAACACGCACAGACAGCGACGTCTGGGATCACATCACCCATACAAGGTGCAGAGACACGCGGCCAACATCCGGGAGAGGAAGAGGATGCTGAGCATCAATTCCGCTTTTGAGGAGCTGCGGTGTCACGTTCCCACCTTTCCCTACGAGAAGCGCCTGTCGAAGATCGACACCCTGAGACTCGCCATCGCTTACATCGCCCTTCTGCGGGAAATACTGATATCGGGCTGCGACCCTAAATCCTATGTGGATGAATGCATGAAAAACGGCTACAAGAACCAGACCAATGCTATCTGGAACACTAGTGGTGAGCTATACCTTTTCAATATCTGACACATGCTGGTGAAATCTATTTTGCTTCATGCTATCATTTTTATTTATTTAAAATGTAAGCAGATATAGAACAAATATAACAGCAAGAACAGCAAGAACAGCAAGAACAGCAGCAACAGCCACACATACTACTACTACTACTACTACTACTACTGCTACTACTACTAACAATAATAATAATGATAATAATAATAATAACAATAGTAATATTATTAATAAGAATACATTAATAACTCTCTTTTTCAAAACAATGTGCATATTTTGTATACAAATAATTAGTAAAAAAAAACATAATCTAGGTAAAGAGTTATCTTTCCCATGCGAGACATGCACATCATTAAAAAGCAGTGCTGAAATGATGCAGGAACCATGAAGATGCAAGTACTTAAAACAATCTTGCTATCTCGTTAATTGTGAATAGTATTTGTTTCACCCAAACACTCAACTTAGAGGTGTAGAATGGCATTAAACAGTCTCTCGGTTATTTGTTTGTTGTGTGCTTTATTCCCAGCTGTCTGGCCCTTTGCTCTTGTGCTCTAAGGCCTCTTTCTTCCTGCTCCACAAGTATTCTTACTGCATCTCAATGGCTGCTGTGTACGTTTAGTTAACCAATTCCCTGGGTGCCCCCTCTCAGCGGAGGAGAGCTTTAATGGGTGAATGTGTCCCTTTTGTCAGGTCTTGGAGGCCCGAGACTTGTTAAATGATCATTAAAATGTAGCTAAAGGCCCATGTTTGCCCTGCTTTTGTCTCCCTCTTACCCCAGATCTGACAGCACGCCTCTCCTGGATAAAGTGGGATTAAAGTTGGCCTCTGGATGGACCAGAAAACCAGGCTGCACACGAGAGGACCAAAGGGGAGGGGAGGGGAAGGGGGTGTTGTTTGTGTGAATGCCTATCCAAACTCCCTCCCCTCCACCCCTACTTTTCTACCTCAACTATCCGCCCCCACTAGCACACACGGACACACACACACACACATACACACACACACACACACACACACACACACAAACACACACAGAGCCACTTAATGACAGCATCACGTCGTGGCTGACTGACATCTGCAGACTTCTCACCGTGTCTGACTCCAGTGCCGTGCACCGGCTGCTTTTTATATTCTAATTTTGTTTGTCACGCCGCGTCTCGGAGTGCGCCCAGTGCTTTGCCCTGCCACTTGTGCCATGTGCTGTTGGGGGTAAATAGGGGCCCATCTGAAGCTGTGCGAGGGCATAGTGATGCCACTTGTGTGCCACAGAAGGAGAGTGGAGGAGAATGATGAGGCCATGGAGCGCCTTGGGACCCACGAGGAGCTTTTCATGTGTTTGTGTGTGTGCAGGACTGAAGAGCATGGCTTTACCCATGCACAATGTACTCATTTCCATTTGAACATCTTGTTCATCTGCACCACTTGATAAAATATCAAGTGTGTTATGGTGTTGTTGCAAATTGTAATATGTGATAATTGTATTTATTTATTTATGTATTTATGTATTTATGTATTTATCAATCAATCTATCTATTGTTTATAGTGCAGTCTAAGTGCAGAATGTGCTTTTGTGTTTTACATTTATATTAAAACATTGTTCTTGTGATATTTACATTTTGTGTTAAATGCTGTGTGTGTCTGTACACTGTGCCTCTGGGTCATTTGTGTCACTTCAGACATTTCCAGGTTGTGAAATGATGGATTTGTTGTAACAGTTCTGCAGATCATTTTCATGAGCACACAGTGGTTTTGGGGTGATGTGAGGTCACTCCGACTCTCTCCCTGTGTGTGTGTGTGTGTGTGTGTGTGTGTGTGTGTGTGTGTGTGTGTGTGTGTGTGTGTGTGAGTGTGCGCGCATGTGTGCATGCTGGCCCATTAACCAGGTTGGTGACATTGAATTCACAGCTGTCCCATCCTGCGCGTAAGCCACAGGCAGCATTTGTTTTAGCCATTTCCCCCTAAGATTAAGAGGCTCACCCAGAGGGGTCTTTCAGTCCGTTTAACTCCAGTTCACTCGTGGGCCTCAGCAGCGGAGCGGCAGTGCAGAGGGATGGATGGCTGGATGCTTGGATGGACAGGGTGACACTTGGGCAAAGAGATGAGCCTCAAATGTCATTAATGGCAAATCCACTGCATTCGCTCACAGAGCCCTGAGAGGTTTATGAAACAGCGCTATCGTTTCCTCTGCACTCAGGGCCGAGGCAGTCAGGTGAGGTGTTTGTTCCCTGGCCTCCCCCCTGCACCTGCGATCTCACAGCTGTTTACAGTCCTCGAAGGGGATGATTAACCAACAGCGCAGAGGTATGGGAAGTTCATTTAGGTCTGACGGAGCAATTTCAGCCTCTCTCCCCACGAAGGGAGGGAAAAAAAGTCACTGACCGACCGTCTAGCCTGCTCTTGTCTAGCTCGTCTAAGTGCTTGGTTATTCCCCTCGTCACGTCATGTAAGCATTATGAGAGGTGGTCCTTTCCTCGGCGCTGTGGAGGTTTGTATTCTGGTTAACCCGTGTTCTGCGTCTCCCTGCAGGCCTCCCAAGTCCCTTTACTGTGCGCCCTGACACGGCCCTCCTGCTGCATCACCTGCGCCTGGGCCTGACTGCCCCCGAGCACCGCCGCCGGCCCCTGCTCTCAGCACACACACGGCCCCTGCTCTCAGCACACACACGGCCCCTGCTCTCAGCACACACACGGCCCCTGCTCTCAGCACACACACGGCCCCTGCTCTCAGCACACACACGGCCCCTGCTCTCAGCACACACACGGCCCCTGCTCTCAGCACACACACGGCCCCTGCTCTGTGGAGATTGGTACCGACTGCATTTGCTCCCTTTGGCTGACACCTCCATGCAGGGCGATGTTCTTACCAGGACCCTTTGCTCCGTCCCCAGGGGCCGCAGCAGGTGTGTGACAGCTCAATGGGCCCCTCCACTGATCACCATAGCACAAGTCCCACTGTCCTATTGCTAAAGCAGAGGCTTCCATTACTCTGCGCGGCCCCGGCCTCTCTCTTATTACATGTAGTGCGGCCCTGGAGAGAGCCGCGTGTCAGTGCGCTGCACCAGCACAGCAATTTACAGCTCTGGCTGCGCACACTGGCGCGGGGCCGCTGGCCGTCCCGGGGAATAGCGTGTAACCAGACGCTCCTTAAGCACAGCGCAGTTGGTTTAGCAGAAGTGCGCCGGGCCCTGCTGTGGGGACAACACAGGGATCATAAGCAACAAGTGAGACTGAGCTGTGCTCGTCTGGCCATCACTGTTCCTCATGCTCTCTGTGTCTCCGCCCCTCTGTGACTGTGTGTGCGCGCTCTGGGCATGAGTGAGAGTGCTCCTGGGGAGGTAGAGACGGCCTGCCAGGATGCCCGTGAGCATAATAATCTAGATAATGATCTAATGATTTGACTTGTGGTGACCACTGCCTCCCCCTAGTGGAAACTGTTGACTGATCCTTAATGAACTGTAACACAGCCACAAGATAATGACACTCAACAATGTCACAGCCTCTTGTGCTGGTGGAGGTCTCTTGAATCCTTCAGATGAGCTCTATTTGTGTTTCCTAAAAAACTTGAGACTAAGCAACTAGAGCTACTCCCCACACTCCCCATAGAAGTACAATAAAGTCACTTTTAAACTCAAATGAAAGGTCACAGACATCCTGAGGCCAGATTTGACACAAGTGTCCATTCTGTAAATTGAAAAAGCCATGTCAAATGCAAAATCATATACATTTTCATCCACAAGAAAAATGTCTGTGTTACGTTACTCAGAAGCACAATGTAGCCTACTAATGAGTTATTCAAGCAAGAGATGCGGTGCTGGGAGGTAATATATTTGCCTCTGAACGACACATGAATCTAGTAACACAGTTTCAGCTTCTTTCCTCTTGTGCCTTTTGCTTTCATCCACAACCAATAGACCCATGGCTGACAATACCAATGGCATTTGCATCTTATTATCAAACCCATTTTTTATGAGAAGTAACAATGGATTGTGCATTTGTCTTTAGTGACCAAGGGTGTAGAAATGATAAGCTAACACTGTTTTGTTTATGTTTTGCTTATCTGTACCTGTATCTGTACCTGTATAACTGCATAATACTAGCAACAGAACATACATGCTAGCTGACAGTGGGCAGTTTTTCCAGCGCACACAGAGAAATTTTGACACAAGAAAACTCAGTGTTCAATGTATTAGGCATTGTAGCTGGAGTCTGCCTGATGTGCAGTTGCCTTTTGTGATTTGAACAGCTAGGGCCCAGTGGGTCTATCTGTCTCAGGGTACAGCTGAGTGAAGTGCAGCAGGATGATTGAGCAGCAAGACATGAACATGAGCAGAGAGACAGGAGACACCTCCTGTGGCCTTCCTTCCCCACTGCAGGGCTGCTCCACAATGCTGAGGTGTTAAAAGAGCTGACAGTTTGATGAATGTGTTTTGCTGTTTGTAACTCCACTCTGAAAACATTCACTTTCTGCTTTGGAGCTGGACGCTGAGTGTTTTGCCATAACATGCAAATCTGGACCACCAGTCTCTCTTTGTCTAGTACAGTTTTTCTCGATTGTTAACACACATTTTCTGAAAACATGCCTCATATTCTCAGAACTCTACACACAAATCCAAAACAACACACACAATGAGCAAAACTCCACAATTCTCCTGCAAAATGACACTTTACCTTCAAAACAATGTAATTTCTCCTCAAAATGCTCTTTTGTTCTCAAGAGACACACACAAACCATCATATATCAAGACATTCATAACGACCATTTGAACACTGATGTGCTCAGTGTAAAACACTGCGATGAATTGAAAACACCACTTCTCCATTCATTATAATGACTTGGGCCGTTTTTGGGCAGTGTTACACTACAAACAGTCCTACAAACAGTAGATAAACTGATACAGTAAGTTGATATGCTTACCCTATCAATATTTTGAAATATCTCATTGTTTTCTATTATTTTTCTTTGTATTTGCCGTAATGTTATGCCGTTTTTTCTAGGACAATGCTCATGATTTCAGTTTCCTGTTCAGGAGACAGAAGCCCTTGTGTTGGTAATCTTTTGGCTGCCAAACAAATAGTAAAATACTGTAAACTGTGTAGGAATACAAAGTAGGATTACTTTCCCAAAATACTTGAAACATACTTTATTTTTACAGTCCTACAGAACAGCCCACAGGCAATACTGTACTACTGTGCTTATTGAGCTGTATTGTACTGTACTGTATTGATACGCAGCACTGCAATGTTCTAGTGACTCGGATCTCAGAGATTACGGTCCTTGGCCTCCCCATCCTCTTCCTCTTCCTCTCACTCCTCTGGCTCTGCCTCTGCCTGTACTACTACTGTAATACTAAAGCTCTGATTGCTAATTGTAAGACTGTGTGACAGGAGTTTGCCCATCTGATGAGTCAGTGTGCATGGTAGGGCAGTTAGCTTTAGAATTTGAATGGCAGTGTGTTCTTTGTGAAAACAAGAGATTTTCTTCATGAAAATTGTGTCTAATGCACAGAATTGTGTGTAGTGTTTTGAAAACAGTGTGTTATAGAACTGCAATTTGAGTGTAAAGCAGAAATTGTGCTTATAGTTCAGCAGAATTGGTTCAGGAGGTTGGTGCATGAGCTACATATTATGGGAATTGTGTCTCAAGTACCAGAAATTGTGTGTAAACAATTGAGAAAAACTGTAAACTGAACAACTGAACACAAACTCAGGAAGCATTAGAAGAGGACAATTCTCTGACTCCATTTTTTCTGCTGTTGGCTGTGGCTTCATGATCACATTTGACATGGATCCCAGTGCCATATCATATCGATGCATATTGAACAGATAATTATTTATTGTCAACTACTAATTAAATACTAATAACAATCCTGTCTATACCACTACAGTAATACAGATGAGTAATTCTGCCAGTCTCTTCTCTGCTGTATCTTGTTGCTGCTGCTGCTGCAGCTGCTGATGTGTGTGTGGTGTGGTGTGTGCTGTAGTGTGTGGTGTATGTGTGTGTGTGTGTGTGTGTGTGTGTGTGTGTGTGTGTGTGTGTGTGTGTGTGTGTGTGTGTGTGTGTGAGTGTGTACTGTGTGTGTGTGTGTGTGTGTGTGTGTGTGTGTGTGTGTGTGTGTGTGTGTATGTCTGCCTGTGTATGTGCGTGTATGTGTGTGCTTGGGACAGCGCAAACACTCCTGTGCTGGTGATGTCATCAAGCGGCCTCGTGTTTATTTGTGCTGCGGGCTTGTTTACTGATCGAACATCTGAGCGTTGGTGATCAGCTGAGTGATGAGAGGATGCTGGCCTGACATCAGTTGCCAGGTGTGTTTATTGTGTTTCCTCACGAAAGCCACAGGCCTGTGACCAGTATAAATATCATTAAGACATAACTTCCTCTCAAACAAAGACCCCAGCACTTTATTTACATCCAGCCAAATTACCCTTGACCTCGTTTAACTGACAGTCTTTTTACACAATTGTTTTAAACTAAATTTAGTTTTTTATAAACTCTGTTTAGACCTTTTAAAAATAAAACAAATGTAAAGAAATGTTTCTTTATTGCTTTTAGGCTGTAGCTTTAAATGTTTTTATTATTGTCATTAATATTCTTTACTCTTCTTCAAAAATGTACATGTAGAAGGAAATGCAAGCATTTAGTAGAAAACAGCAGTAATAGCAAAAAAGCTACATAAAATGTTACATAACAAATCATGTTATTATCTTGCTATTTTTTGTCATGCTTACTACAATTGACTTTTAATTGTGTGCAATCAACATTTAAGAGGCTGTTGGTATTTCATAACAGTTAACAGGGAGCATTTGGCTTTTCAAGACTTTCCACAGGTATAAAGCAGTCATGCTGGGGTTCTTAAGTGACTGTAAAACACATTTTAAATGCATCTTCTGGTTTTCTCATTACTATAATGTCTCACAAGGTCTTCATTCACAGACTGTGGTAATGGGGCACATTAGCATAAGGAAACTATGCTGTTGTCTTCCCAATACCTTTCAAACCTGTTGACATTCCTTAACCACAGGGAGTCCCATTTGAAACATTCTCAGACAAGCACTGGGAATTTTCAGCAATTTTCTACTTCAGTTAAAATCACACTTTTCCTGTTACTCACAGTCCCAAACGCGCAAGGTCAAAGTAAAAGACAACAAGCAGGGAATTGTGGGTTGTCTGGGCATTTTAAGCCACTGGGGCTGAAAATCTGATAAGATACAATTTTTGTGGGCACATTCCATGTTGTTGTTTTTTGCCAGCTAATGCAACACAAACAATGTAGACTACAGACTTTATGCTAGACTTGCAGTACTAATTCTGACTGCGAGGAATTTGGTGCCGCTTTTAGTTTCTGCAAACACATCAGAATATCAGTATTTTATATTCCAATAAAGATGCAACACATACATTGCATTTTGCCATCTCATATAAAGTGGACAAAAACAGAGTAGCAACTATCAAACAAAAAGCAAAACATTATATCTTGAAGTGACCTAAATTAAGCCCGCTGACACCAGTGTTAACTCCTCGGATTATGGTAGCTCTGTCAGTTTGCTGTTAATGTCCCTGTTGTGTTTACATCCATGATGGCCCCCTCTTTACCACCGTGGATAGCCAATCAGCAGTGCAAACATCTCCTGTTTGAGCAGGCCCATCCACCTCCAGCCACCTGGTCCACGGGCTGCTGTGAACCTGGGGCTGTGGTGTGACTAACCTTGGCACCAGGGTCACAAGTGCACCTCTCATCCCACTTGAAAGTTTGCGGATCGGAAAGAGTCTGACCTCCACCAGCAAAAGGGTGGAATGAATTCACATGCCTTCACATAGTTCTTTAAATGGCTGCATCTTTAAATAAGAATTCCTAAAGGCAGTCATGCAGGCTATAGGTGTCCAATTGGTAGCTCTGGAAATTGTTCATGCATGCAATTACAGTAATTAGATTTCATTTCTGTAGACCTGGCTCTGAAACTGTTTTCTGTAACTGTCAAATCTGAAAAGGACTTGTGAGTTGAGATAAGACTTTGGGGTGGAAGTGTAAAGTTCAGTCGGATAGAGATGAAATGAGAACAGAACCCCGATCATTCCCTATGCAGCGCCTGCCATTCATAGCAAACTAATTATGATGAATGTGTCCTCACAATGGAGGATATCACAGCGTTCCTAAAGACTTTATTCTAAGCAGCACAAACTATAGTAATGTATGGCTCAGCAAGACCTAATATTCTAGTAAGTTCTATTCCACGCATTTTTGAAAAGAAGCTGCTTAAACACTCCTTTCAGTTGTGGGTCCTTTCATGGGATACTGTTTGTGTACAACATTAAACAGCACACTCTTGGCCAATCAGCGCTCGTCTCCTCTGTAGGCGATGTAATGGAGGCGTTCTGGTCCATTTGCTTCCCCTCAGCTGAAATCAAAGTGAGCAGCCCAACCCTGGGGCCCCTCTAGCACCCTGGACCGAGCCTTACAAGCCTGCAGATCCAGTTCTGACAGGAGACAGAGCACGTAAAATCTGCATCATATTAAACAAACCTAAATGCTTCAAGCTGTTACACACTCCCTAATGAAACATTTATGAAGGGCCCCTAATACGATTTCTGAAACACCTTGTCATCAGGATTACAAGAAAATGGAGACCTGCAAATATATGAATGGAGAGTCTTTTTCTGAGTGAAAGTAATGGTCGTGTCTGGCAGCATGGTTATCATGTAATGATATACAGGGCAAAAGACACATAAGTGAGACATTTGAGCTGATAGTTTTAAGAATTCTCATTCAATGAAAATAACAGTAAAGAATTTCTGAAATAACCAGAGGAGGTATTAGTTGAGGTATTTTGTGCTGATGTTGCATCACTCAAACATTGTGATGGTAATTAGTACGATATGAATGGAAATCACACATCTGTCAAGTTAACTTTAAAAAGCTTGGAGGGTGTGTTTCAGCAAAAAAACTAAAACAAAAAAAAACCCAGACCATAGACATTTTATGGAGTTGCTGTGGAGTAAAAACTCCACTTCGTCTGTCACTTAATACTTAGAATTATCATTTTAGATTTGCCCTTGAATGTTGGACAAAATATCAAGGATGTCTGTCCTTTTCAATTTTGTTCAAAATGAGAACAGCAAGTACAATGAAAATTACTGAACTAAAAGATGGGCATCATAAATATCAGTTGACTGAAAGTTGAGGAAATGTCTTTTTTCAATGAAAATGATCCTCCTCCCCTTCCCCCCTACACAGCCTACAATCAGGAGAGTGCAAATGAAAGCTTTATTTACAAACAAATGTGTTTGTTGGAACATGTTTGCACTACTGGTTCACCAGGGCATGTCACATTCACACTAGTTCCAAAGTGCTTGCTCATGCTCAGACACTTGTAAAGAACACAGGGGGCAAAACAACCTCCCAGCAACGCAGCACACAATTGACTAAACATGGACCATCGACATGACAACAACATCAGATAATAAAAACAGGATATGCAGGTGCAGTACATTCAAAAGACTACATATGGGATCTTAATGGGAACGGGATTACACCGCTAACACAAGAAAAACAGACATGTCTCTGTCCATCAGGGGAGAGGAGGTTCAAGAGAACAACAGAAGGTACAGGGAGAAAGAGACCAAGTGTGTGTGTGTGTGTGTGTGTGTGTGTGTGTGTGTGTGTGTGTGTGTGTGTGTGTGTGTGTGTGTGTGTGTGTGTGTGCGTGCACGTGCACGTGTGTGACGGTGTAGGATCTACTCACACATTGGGCTCATCAGTTCCATTAGATGCGCTTGCCAGAATCATTTGGCGAGAGCCTTGTAATGGTTTAAGGGTGAACTCAGAGGTAACCCATCATGGCATGCATCTGGATTGTAAAATTCCACTCATTGCAGTGCAAGTCCAACAAATCATCTTCATCATAACTTTTCACAACACTTTCATAGCCACTGTCATCTCCAGTATGAAGTGGAGCCAAATAGCAGTGAGTAAATTTCAAAACTGGAGGGGAAATAATGATTCAATAATCCAGCCCTCAAAGTTTTTTCCGGGTGTACTTTTTTCTTTTTCTCTCTCTCTTTCTTCCCTTCCCTACTTCTTTCTTTCTTTCTTTCTTTTTTCTGTCTTTCTGTCTTTTCTTTCTTTCTTTTCTTTCTTCTCATTCACTCTATTTATTGTACAGTCTAAAATCAGTTGAACGGATGTCTGCCAACTGAAGTGACAGGCCCCTGCAGAAAGGATTTCAGCTTATTAAAGAGTTCCAGCCCATGTGTTGCTGATTTGGAGGTGTCAGAGAGATATAAACGCGTCATCCTGCCTGAGTGAAATATAGCGCCTTGCATCTTTGATCTGAGGTGGGTCATCTCCAAAGCCCACTCGTCAGCATGCTCACAAGGCCAGACCTGCTGCTGCCATGGCCCTCCGCTCAGTGCAATGTGCAGGGCATTATACCTGCTGTCACAAGCTCATGTTCCAGAGCACTGCATCTCCGGGCCATATGGTCTCTATCTGAGGCTAAGGGCTAATATCGGAGGACACATCCGGAAGGGGAGTCCATACCTGCTAACATGTGAGGGCCCTTGTCCACTGTATATCTCTGTTTGGAAAACAGAGCAAAGATAATAGTTCTTACCTGGTTGCCTTTCTCATTGTTGGCTTGGAGGATTTGTGGAGTATTTTCTCTCACGCACTGTTCGATGTGAAGGTATGCTCACCTTACAACAGGGGTATAAATTAGGCACAATGCATTAACTGAACAAAGAGAGGTTGAGCAATAATGTAACTTGCGTGTTTGTCGAATACCTTGTCCAAGTAGAATTGTGCTTGATCTTTGGAATCAGATTGCATCAATTTGGGGGGTGGCAGGCCAAATGGAGGAAAGGTCAAAATATCTTGTTGGACAGAAAATGTCTCTGTGAGGCTCATACTCAAAGAAAACACGCCTAGCTCAAGCTCAGGTCAGGGGTCAAGGGCTCTAATCAGAAGAGCCTCCAGAGCACCTCCACATACGGGAGTGCACAGCACCTATTACACATGCACATTACATAGCCGAAATAAGGCTATATCATTTATCATACCAGGCCTCACTAATCTGACCAGATTTCAACCCCCAAATTATTTGAGTCCCTGATTTTTTTTGAAGGCTGGATGCTGGCAAAAGAAATCTGACCGGTGTTATTATTGTCTCAGTCAAAGAGACAGTCCAGGCCTGGTGCTCGAAAGGCTATATATGCAGAAGTCCTTCTGAAGGCTTGCCAAAATCTCTTAACAGACAGCCTCTTTCATGTGTTGAGGTTCTTGTGTAACCTGTTTCTTTTTAAGACAAAACAATATGAAAAAGATCTAGTGCTGAACAACAATCAGATGGACATCCTTCTCATGAAACTAAAAAATGTAAATGAATGCAACAGCTGGTAAGAACTTGAAATAACACAGATAAAACTTTTTTCAGATTTACTTTTTTTTTTTATCAAGCCTACATTGCATCAAACCGTGTGCTACTTTTTGAAATAATAAAGAATAATTCAAAATTGATTGGAAGTAATGGAATAATAATAGAGAAAAAAACAGAAATAAAGTAATCCAATTGAAAACTGAGTCTCCGCTGACACTGGAAATAGAAAGGTTTGGCAGCGGATAATGGCGAACGATAATAAGAGCCACGTGCACGAAGCAATGTGTAGAAAACATGACATCACACATCAAGGGGTAGTGCTCTGACAAAATGCATGGAATCCCCCACCGGAGGCATCTGCAGAAACACTAGAACCTTTTGGCTAGTTTAAGACGTTTTTCCTCTTTGACTTCCTCAAAAATTTTTTTACAAATATAATAAAGCGACATTTTTGTTTAATCAAGAAACGATATTCCATTTATTCGGTCAATGATTTAAAAAGCTTGTTGAATATGTTTCACCGCCTTTTAACAATATATACAGACTATACAGACTTCAAAATATATAAGTTCTGGTATTCGATATAAGACTATATTTTACAGTGTAGGCCTTTTAAAAAAATAATTACATTTGTAATTTTACGCAGCAACGAACAGCCTAGTTTTGGGCAGTTACGCAGAATTCCATTGTGTGAATCAAATGACATTTCTTGTCGTTACAATAGTTTTTAAGCAATAGTGTTTGTTATCACAATGTCAGCATTTGTGGTTAAAGTATTTCTTTAAAAAGTGCATTGTTATTGGCATCATTTGGAGATGTACTGTAATTTAAAACTCACTAGTCCCTCCTGTTTATTGGACAGCCAATCAGAGTTCGATGCAGCCTCCCCCTCCATCCAGACCACTATTTAGCATCTGAAACTGGGGTAAAGTTTCCAAAAAAATTTAGGAAAAAACTTCCTGCGAAGAGGAAACCGTGCCAAGCGACAGTTTGAGAATTTAATATCCCAGTCAAAACACATAAGTGGAAGAGGAGAGACCAAACACAACTTGAAATTTGTCTGTCTAGCTGCAACAACGGATATATTTCCTCACCACGGATTCTAAAGTGGAGAGCGTTTTTTCTGCCCTATCCTTGCATTTCTTTAAAAAAGAGATGGAAGAGAGTTCAAGTTCTCCAGTCTCCCCTGTGGATAGCATAGTGACCAGCGAGGAGGAGCTGGACAGACAACAGAAAAGGTTTGGAAGGAAGAGGAGACACAGTAAAAAGTCGAGCGAGGACAGCAGTCCTCCGTCTTCCGTGAAACGGGGCAAAAAACCGAGCCCAAGCAGTACGCAGTCCTACGAGGAGTTGCAGAACCAGCGGGTGCTGGCCAACGTCAGGGAGAGGCAAAGGACTCAGTCGCTAAACGAAGCTTTTGCATCGTTACGAAAAATCATCCCAACTCTGCCGTCGGATAAACTCAGCAAGATACAGACTTTGAAGCTGGCATCCCGATACATTGATTTCCTCTACCAGGTGCTGCAGAGTGATGAGATGGACAGCAAGATGTCGAGTTGCAGTTACGTTGCGCACGAGAGACTCAGTTATGCTTTCTCGGTGTGGAGGATGGAGGGTGCGTGGTCAATGTCTGCGTCCCATTAGCTACAAAGGCGCCCTGATTATGCCAAAGGGGTATGTTGTGTAAAATGTGTCAGTCTTAGTGAAATCTGTATTATATTTGCAGAACTGACAACACAACAATTAGTCTAGTTAGCTGCAGAGAGTTGGGAAGCCAACCTGTGTTGGCGTAGGCTACTGAAAGTTATAACTGTTTTATTACACGAATTTACAAATTGCGGACTAAGGCCTTTTTATGATGTGCACTGATTTTGCCTGTAAGAGATTACATGATTAAGAAATGCTTAGACTAAAGGGGAAAATTGAGAATCTAGGCGCAATCAACGCATATCGTTTATCTTTAGTACACCATGTATTGGAAAGCTACTGGATGCACACCAGGCCTGCATCCTTTCCAAAACGCATAGGACGCAGTGGATCGATAAAGAGCAGGTTAAAGGTTATTGCTTCAGTGCTGCCATTCCAAACCTTTCGGGTTTCGGCTTGAGGTGGAGGAATACAAGTGTGGCAGGCAGAATCTGACATGACATTACGTAAGAGGGAACATTCGTTTTGTTCCTCTTGTTTTAAAGCCTCTTAAATAGTAATTTTATCAGCCAGTCTTTACAGAAAACACGTTTTTGGTTAAGCTATCTGTGCTGTGAGACCACTGCCATCCCCAGCTTAGGAGATTCGAAAGAGCATGGGAGAGGACACAGGCCTAACAGAAGTGCCAGCCATGAACTGGTCCCTCATGGATAATTTAGCTTCACAATGGAACGTTTTCCTGCGCATGAACCGCAGTCATGGCTACCCTTGAGTTTGGGCACAAAGTTCAAACCAGCGTTAGATGAGGGCATGAGTTACAGGGTTCCTGGCTCGTAGCCAGAGTTTCTGTTGCTATTAGGATATTTCCATATTCCGTATAATTATATAATGCTAAAATGTCTGAAAGACTTTTGTAGATCGGTTGACAGGCCTTTGGAGCCGATTTCAGCACTGTCATGTGAAAATGTAATTTAACGCACAGGCACGGTTTCGAATTATTGAACAAATATTTTCTAAAATAAGTTATTTAGAATACACACACATATGTGTACAAGGTGGACACAGATAAGCCTGGTCTGCTTAATTCTCATCCATTCAAAAGTGTAGTCACGCATGGTGAAATGCTAATTCTACTTAATGTATTACAATGTCAGCCCTATAGTGACAAAGGGTCAATGTGTTCCATCTTATATCAAGGTCACAGAATATCTCATAGAGGATGTCAAGAGGTCTGCAGTAGGCTATGCATGCCACTTTTGTACATCTCTTATTTTTCCGACCGACAAAATGACAGGCATAAAGGGGACAAATGCACAAAATAGATTTTGGGCGCAAAGTTTTACACACTTTCAGTGGTGTTTTATTTGTGAAGGCTATACGCATTTTATTGGTGGAGAATAACGGTCTGTCTGCAGGCCGCATGTTGCACATGCAAATAGCACAAATAGTTTGTCGTATTTCGTTTATTCCAGACATTTAAAACTATACCAAATATTACGCAAATTATATACTACCAAAACAGACTATTACAATAACACATCGGCGAATGAGATTAACTGTCAGGAATTGAAATAACAGGTGTGGCAATGCCATTTACCATATTGCGATGGTTAACAGGAGTCAGTGATATTATTAGCAAAATATTTTAACCTGTTTTTAAGACTCCTAGCTAAAGGCAGAGGATTGTATGTAAAGGATTTTATGCAGTCTTATGTGTGTTTGTGTGGCCTTCTTCAGTAGGAATGCATGCTCATTATTATTCGAAGAGGTCTTGTGATTTCATACTTTTGCAAATGCGCATATTTGACTAGGGGCCTACAGATCATAAGTATCATGCCACTGCATGTTTTGGAAAAACTTTGTTTCCTAAAAAGCTAACTAGGCTACACAGTTATTTTTCAGTGATGTAACTGCCATGAATAGTTCAGCGTGTTTACACTTAAATTCTTTTCCGCTGTTGCCATGTGGTACCACTTAAGGTCATGTAATTGTTTCATTAATTGCTTCCTATACCTATTGGTCTATATTCACATGTATGCACATATAAATAAACAAACATAGCGATACATGGTTTGTTCGGTTAATATGTAGGTTTATTTTTATTTTCATTGGGATTAACCAGACCTAGTAGGCTATGTGTTATTTGATGCAAAGATAAAATATATGTTATTTAAAAATACTTTCTTTTCCTTTTTGTCTCTTCGTAGACTGTTTAGGCCTACTTCCACTAAGTATGAAGACACCAAGGGAATAAATGAAGAACCTTCGAACCTCAGAGACATTCTATGAGACGTAATGTGATACACAACTGCGGGCTCTGGATGAACACTTCAGGCATCATGCATCTGATAAGAAGACAGATAAATGGCCAAGAGTAATAACTGACACCTACATTGCGGTACCCAGAATTCAGTGGCGTCTCCTCTGTCGACTAACACATTTATTATCTTTTAACAAGTTATTAAATGTTGGTATGGTGATTGACAGGAAGCCATTCTGTATCTTTAAGAATACTATATTTCATGTGTTTTATCTTTAAATAGAGGTATATATAAATGTTTCGATACAAAATATTGTACATAGGCTACCTGTGATTATCGTCTGCTTTAAAGGGGACCAATGCAATTTAGAATCATTCTCTCTTGAGGTACGCTGCATGGATTTTCCTATGGTATTGTAGACAGCATTCTCAAAAACCGTCCATTGTATATTTGTGCTTATTTATTAAAACTCATATTTTTTGAACAACATAGTCGAGCTCATTGCTTTAAATAGAACACCTTTATAGGTTTACGCATGTCGTCAAACCACGTGGTTCAACTTTGTTGCGCAGTCTCGACCATAAATATGGAGGGTTCAATTAAGCTTGAATAAACTCACTTCAATAATAATACACTACTTTTATATCGCTTTAAATTTTGCATGTTGTTTGCTTGATTGCCATGTATTTTTGCAAGTGACACATATGGAGTAGACTCTAGATGAGGGTCAGAGATTTCCAGATAAAGCCAGAATTGAGGTGTTCTACCTGGGCGTGAAGAGAAAGTGCAGAGAGACGTTTTGTTTGTTTGTTTAGCTCTCCCTTGTTGTGGAAAGAAAGCACCAGCTATGGCTTTTATAAAAATGCACAGCATCATTAGCAGAGGAGAAATGCAAGCCAGTTTAAACCAAGGCGTATAAAAGGCTTGTCCGCCTTAATAACGAGTAATCACTTAAATGGCGATAGCTGGAGGGAAATTCTTTAACGAGCAAAGGAGCTCGAACAACCGCAGATAACGACAGCAGCTATTTGCTAAGCTTTAAATACCGGACCCCTACCAGACCTCTTAATTTTTCCTTTCTATCTAAACCACACTCGCAAAGCATAAAATTGTTTACATCTATTTTCCCAGACTTCATGAGACCCAAATCTCCGAAAAGAATAAGGACGCTGTGTCCACTCTGGATAGCATGGATAGATGGGAATGCTTATATTTATAATATATTCAACAAAATGGCATCAAACGTCAAAAGTTTAATTTCTACTTCTTAGTACACAAGTAGCCTATACTATGTAAAGTCGGCACATTTGCGCATCATTGGTTGTCGGCCTAGACTATATCTGTAAAGCTTTGAAAAAAAACTGCTTAACTTTACAGGATCGAATTTATTATTTTGGCATTAAGGGTTATTCAATCATTGGTAGTGCTTCAACAAACACTTATTAAAGAAAACAATCTCAAACTACGTGAGGTTTGCTTTCGAGGTCCCGAAGTGCACATGCTATGTCTTTTGGCAATATGGCAGCATGTTCGAGAGGAAACACCTGCAATTTGGACGTACAGGTCTCATAATATCTTCCTGTGGCGGCCGACTTGCAGGTTGAGAGGCCAAGAGTAACCAGAGAGGGAGGTTGCGGTGGAGGCCCTAACATAAGGACCACACCTCTCACGTTTTGTGCACCTGCCCTATAATCACTAATATGGGGTGAGCTATCACTCGCTTGAAAATACAAATAAATACCTAATAATTGGCACTGTGCAATAAACTATGTTGTACTGTTTTCTTTCATTTGAGGTTAGAACTGTGATTCATGTTTTATTAAAAAAAATTATATATCTTGCGCCAGCCCATGATTTCTATTCCTCATGATTAGCGTGCTTTATTATGCCGCGCGTTAATTTACGTTATTAATGCAGTTGCACAGCAAATCATTACCTTGAGGTAGCCTAAATTAATCGAAATGCCATCCGATTTTAGGTATGCCCTTTGCAATTAAAACTAAAGTGCATGCTTTAACAAAACTATTAACATTTATTTGCATTGCATTAGGCTATATAGTTTTTTTATTTTTATATTTCTTTAATTTTTTTTAATTAATGAGCGGAGCTTTCAACTACTATTAACTAAGAAATTCCCTTTTGGATAAAACATTTAAACCTAATAACGGTACCCTATGACGAGTGTAAGTTGCGGAGGATCACACAATGCTTTCTCATGGTGCGGGAATCTAGGCGCGAAAGCCCTCCTGTGCCTCCCCACCGGCAGCGTTTGATAATGGCTCATTATTCCAGCGATCACAGCCCCCTGCTCTACCCATGAGCCAAATCAGCTCTCTCCAGCGCCTCGGGCCACAGTTACAGCGCGCAGCGAACCCCAGATGTTTCCCGTAAAATCAGACGGAAAAAGCAACAAAATTTTAATTTGCAGTAAAATGGATAAAGTAAAGGTTTACGCTTCGTGCGCCTCAAATAGGATTTCATGTTCAGCTTTCTCATTCTAATGCTTAGGTTACGGTATGTGTGTGTGTGTGTGTGTGTGTGTGTGTGTGTGTGTGTGTGTGTGTGTGTGTGTGTGTGTGTGTGTGTGTGTGTGTGTGAGTGTGTGTGTGTGTGTGTGTGTGTGTGTGTGTGTGTGTGTGTGTGTTTGTGTGGTAGTTTTGTAGCATGAAGCCCAGCGTATATGAGCAGCATTAATAGACTTCATCATGCCAGTGTCTTATCGTTATGTATCGTGTGCATCTTATACAGTATATCCTTATTGATGTCCTGTATAAGATGTTGATTCATACAGAGATCAGAGACACATAGATGGACATGCAGATTCAGGCAGATTCAGGCGCACACACACACACACACACACACACACACACACACACACACACACACACACACGCACAAGCACAACGTGGCACACAAAATGGTTTTATGCCTGCTTGTTATGTTAAAGAGTTGACAAGACAATGCAATTGCCATGCAAACTGAGAGGTTTCTTGTTATGTTCATCCTGATAGCATCATGGTTTCAGTGAAGACCAAGCATTCATATTCTCAGCACAAGTTAATCAGGTTAATGACAAATCCCAATTATTCAGAATACACTTGAAGCTTGAATTAAAAGTTCAGCTGAGGTGAGTAATCCTTTCGTACTGTTAGCTGTCATGACACACGGACTTGCTTTAATCATTCTCCACTCGTCTTCTCCCGCCAGCTGTCTTTGTGTTTGAGGGAGACATGATCAGTGTGGCTAATGGCACTGGCCAAATGATTACAACTCCACGCACTTTTTTTTGTTGAAGTTCTTCACTGTTGTAACCAGGTGCTGAATATTCCCGCTGCTCTGGTCCTGTGTTTACCAATGCTGTCCAAAAATCATTTG